>NW_008705606.1:160179-165854 GCF_000186865.1 Aureococcus anophagefferens
GNTCGTCTTGCGCGCAGAGCCAATAACTCAAGAAGTTCAACAGCACCACAAATCCGGGTTTTTTATTCAACCAAGCCACATCTGAATGATGACTAGACAATACACATAGGAAAACCCTGAGACAGTACACGACGTACATTTGAAAATTGGCGTGCACCGGCCGCGATGCTCGAAGATGAGATTTCAAAGACGCAACGAATCCTACAGCCGCTCATAGACCGCCCCCAACTGAAAGATAAGGTATGCATTTGTATTTTGTGGACGTAATTGACGCGCGCGTAGCTACTTGCCAAGCCCCCATTTCGTTTTCTACACGACATCGCGTGTTGCAGAGTCCATATGCTGTAATCCGGGCATCATTGGCGCTCACAGGTTACTGCGGTGACCAAGAAGACGGGGTTTGCCGACGGTCTTTACCAGAGCACCGAACTTGACTCTGGGGCCATTAAAGATAAAGATGCAAAACTAGTTTACCTGAAAAAAATTATGGACTGTGTCAGCATCTGCCTTGGCGAGGAACTCGATGTTCGCGGTGCTAAAGTATACTGCCGTGTTTGCAACGCCTCTGCGTTCGGTTCTACTGTAACTGCTGTTGCACAGGTGGTTGCAGGCTTGGAACCAGAGAAGACAAACTTATTTTTACAGGGGCTTGCACGATGCGCCTCAGATGTTTCTCTGGACTTCGGTGAAGCTGTGCGACTGACACTAGAAGGTGCTGAAGCATCGATGTCGGGAATCCCTCGATCGAAAGAGGAAGCCAAGTCCGAGTCCAAGGAGGTGGACTCCGCGGCAGCAGAGCTTAAAAATGAACGATCATTAAATGATGTGCCGCCCGCATCTCGTGCCGGAGCGAGAGGTGGCGCAGTTGACTCCAAGGACACGGAACCCCCGTCTCGCCAGGGAGGGATGGGAATGGGCCCATCTGGACTCGACGAACAAATAGAAGCGTGCGATGGAACGCCAGCCAAAACTCGTGCTCTGCTCGAGCCCATCATCAATCGCCCAAAACTCCTAGATAAGCTCTTGAGCAAACCGCCATTTCGATTTCTTCATGATGTAATATCTGAGGTCATCCAACGCACGTCCTTTGCTTCTGGTCTTTACAATGAAGTTGAATCCGATAGTGCACAAGTCACAGACAAAACAGCAAAGGTCGAATACCTCGCCAAGATGATCAAATTGGTTGGAATGCAATTGAATACAATTGTCGAGGCCAGGCCTGCCAAAATTGTCAGTGGACTTGAGCCAAACAACACGAATCGTCTATTGCAGCTCTTGGCAGTTGCTGCGAGCTCAGCACCCAACAGCGAGCGTGCTGTTCAGGCCGTTCTCGCTGCGGAGGAGTTCGGAGGGATCGGACTTGCCGCGGTGAATAAGAACGACGCCAAAGAGCACCTTCACGACTACCATAAACAAGAGGCGAACCCGTCTCCTCGTCAGCGTGATACTGAGCCTGCAGCTGCGCGAGAGGAGGAGATTAACATGGGTGGCACCCAAGTCAAGGAAACACCCTTTCCCAGGCCAGACGACTCCGTCGCTCAGCTTGCTAGTGAGGAAGATCCGAGTGCTGCCCAGTCCAAGCGTTCTACGCGCCCAACCACGGCACGGCGCCGTCCGCCAAAGTACAAAGAGAAGGGACTAGAGGCGGAGGCCAAGGATGCCAAAAGTAACATCGAAGCAATGGACACGAAGACTACAATCATGGTCGATGGCGATGAGGAAGATGATATGGATGAAGATCTGTTTGGACTTGCACCTGATGCCAATGCGCCCCCGCCCCTCGATGAACTCCTCACGGCCAATGGTAAATCTAAGCTTGTCCGTGAGATCCAAGAAGAAGAACGAGCAAATGCAAAGAAAGCTGACGAAGAGAAGGACGATGGTTCTGGCGGCATTCGCTTTGGTCGAATTGACCGTGCAGTTGCTGGCAACAAGGATAAACTCAGTGAGGCAGACCTCCAAGAACTCCAGCACACCGTTCAAGTGCTTTGTCAGTCCACAAATCCACTAGGGAAATGCATGGACTACGTCCATGAAGATCTTTCAACCATGAACAAGGAACTAGACAAATGGGAGCAGGACTACAAAGTCCATGCTGTCGAGCTTGAACAGGAGATACATCTCACGGATCAGATTACGCAGCCTCTCAAGCTCAAATTGAAGGAGCTCAAAGAGAAAATTTCCGACGAACAGAAAAGTACAAGCTCAGTTAAGGCTCGTATACTGAAGCAGGAGGAGCGTGTCAGCGATCTGCTTCACATGGTATGCTCTTGCACATTTCGGGGCTGATAACATGCGGATTGAGCTGAAATATGAAGAATGTTAGCATGCCCAAAACAAAGCGCGCAACTTTACTTCACATCAAACACGGGGCAGCTCCCATGCGCCGTGCCAGGCTCACCCCCACCACCACCACCCCCATTCGCGGGCGCACGGCCACAGAGCTTAAGCTGCGGACCTGCTGTATTCGTAGATGGCAATCATGGGTCGTAGGTGGATACACTGGCCTGGATCCAAACACAAACTTTGAAGAAACCCAAGGTAGCGCCTAGGGGACTAGGGGCGGCCTTTCTGCACGAGCATTTGACATAGACCTTAAATACTTGACTGTCATCAACCTACGTCGACTTACAACAGCCGATTGTTTTGCTGGACTTGTCTACAAACGTGGAATGGCAGTGAGGGCCGAAGCGCTGATCCAGGAACACCATGACTAGCCTGAGATAGACCCCTTTTTCAAGTTCGCTACACTGACCACGAGGAATTCACTTTTCAGGTGCAGCCCCGTAATTCCCCTTAGCATAAGCTGTGGAAAAATAAAGTACAAGGGGAGAGAGGAGGGGCCCAACTAGGGATACTCTCATATTCCTCTAACCAGAGAAAACTCTCTACCATGTGCTCTCAAAGAATATATAAGCCGCGCCACCCCGGGCCCCGAGGAAGCGGCGAGCTGGGAGAGGACCGCCACAACCAGCAGCTTTATTTGGCTGGATGTTGGAAGGTGGTCTAAACTCACTAACTCGTTACCGGAAACATATTGTACTGCCGTAAATGCAATTCTTTATGGGCATATCTTTGGGGATGCATATCCAGCGAGAGAGGCATGTTTTCTGCAACGCATATCACGGCACGGGTGTGATCGACTGTGTCGGTCGTTCGCTTACTCGCGGATAAGAGAGTATCTAGCGGAATGCGCAAGCGCCGATCTGCGTCTTGCCATAACAAGACCAAGCTGGCTACGCAAAGGTTATAGGTATAGACTCGTGGCGAAGAAGGGTGAAGGCACATTCAGCGAGGTTTGTTCGGGAGTTCGTTCCGCATGTGCGTGCAGCTGCACTTTGGCTAGGTTTTGAAAGCCCAAAATGTCAAGGATGGCAAGTACCATGCTATCAAATGCATGAAAAACCATTTTGATTCTATTGACCAGGCGAGCTTCTTTTAGACGCCAGGGTTCATTGTCTTCACAGGTAAATAACCTGCGGGAAATCCAAGCGTTGCGGCGCTTATCTCCCCACGCGCATATCATCACACTCGAGGAAGTATTGTATGACCAGCCCACGGGCCGTCTAGCGCTTGTTTTTGAACTCATGGATGCAAATCTCTATGAATTGATTCGTGGGCGACGTCACTATTTGCACGCCCAGTTGATCCAGTCCTACATGTATCAACTACTTCGAGCCCTCGATCATATGCACCGCAAGGGCATATTTCATCGAGATATAAAGCCAGAGAACATTCTCATTGAGAATAAAAGCGACCTTGGTCGTGGTCTGAAGCTCGCTGACTTCGGGTCTTGTCGAGGCATCTATTCGAAACAACCATATACAGAATATATTTCCACTCGCTGGTATCGTGCTCCCGAATGCCTCCTCACAGATGGTTACTACGGTCCGGAGATGGACCTTTGGGGCGCTGGATGTGTGTTCTTCGAGATCACGTCATTGTACCCTCTTTTCCCCGGCACTAACGAGCTTGATCAGATAAACAGAATACATAAAGTTCTTGGAACGCCCACCGCCTCCCTTCTGACCAAGTTTAAACAAAATGGGGCGGCACATGTAAATTTTGATTTCCCACCTCAAACAGGAATTGGCATTGCCCAGTTGATCAAGCACACTTCTACCCAATGCTTGGACTTACTAATAAAGATGCTCCTATATGACGCCTCCGAGAGGATATCCGCTCGCGAGGCCTTGCGTCACACATATTTTGTTGAACTGAGGGACTTGGATACTAGGAGACAGTTTGTACATCCAGCTGCCCCTCAAGCTTCGAACGACAGCCCAGAGAAGGAGGAATCTGGTCCAAGCACGCAAGGCAAGGGACTCCCAACGATAGGTGGCAATGCGCCCTACACGAGCAACTTGGCTACCTCGAACACCAAGAAAGGCGCCAAGATCATGCCTCAGGGATCCTTGACTCGCGCAATTGGCCACGCAAAATACTCAGCTAGTGATGCAAACATTGATGATGCTGAGATGGATCTTAGCAGTCTGCCCCCCATCATGGGAGTGATGGGAAACAACAAAATGCAGCAAACTTATAAGTACCAGCACCTCGAGAAGAAAATAACCACGAAAAGGAAGAAAAAGAGCAAAACGCTTGACGGCAAACATGGTCACGGTAACCTCACCACATTCGGGGGCGCTGGTACAAACAAAATATATTCTGGTGGATCTATTCCCCAAGCGGCAATTCAGAATAAGTCGTCTAGCCATTTCAACTTTTCTTCGCAACAAAAGAATTCGGCGTTGATTAACCAGCACCACGGAGGGGCATTGGGACGTCAACACACACACACACACTTGCGTTGTAAGAAAAGATCAGGCTAGTCGTGCTGTTGCGAACCCCTGGGCAACTGGCTTCTTGCGGACGCCACGATATCCTCGGGCACGAGTGGTGATTCCGCGCCCGGCGTACTGGGCTTTTTTTTTTTAGTGCCCTTTTACGCTAAGCCCCAGGACCGGCATGCGTCTGGTGGCCACGGTCATGAGTGTCCTGCGCGAAGCGGCTGGTGTGCGTGTTCAGCTCAAGGTGAACACGTATCAATGATAAGCGGCAGACAGGGGCGTTGCAACACGAACAACAATTGCGCCGGATAAAAAGACCGCGGCGCAGCAGTGCACGCGCGCATAAACCGCCATAGCCTTAAAATAATTGGAAAGTCGCACAAATAAGACTAGGCTAGGCTCTACATGGATTATTATTTTAGCCCGCCCACCACCCTCCTTCGGCACAAATACTTGCACAAATGAAGCACCCGCCCTGCCCTACCCTCCTCCGTCCCTGCTGAGGTGGCTGCGCCATCCAAGCGCGGTCCGTCGGCCTTCATTCTGGCACCTTTAACTGAATTGAGCCCAGCCCCCTTCGAGGGAGGAGTTTACCTTGCTTCCTTTAGCTTCAGGCGAGCGGGAGATACGAAGGCCAAGTGGACGGAAACAAGCGGACCGAAGAAAAGAAATTCAGCATTGGTCGAGAGCGCGATATGAACGGCGACAGAGATGTGCTCGTACCTCGATGTGTATTAGAGGATTTCACGCGTTGTAGCGATAGTCTTCTCTGGAAATTAATGATGTCCTTTTACGACCGGAAGGGAGTGGAATCGTGGAGTCAGGGTATAGTGCCTCACTTCATACCTTGCAATGCGTTTATCGGACGTACATCAGTATACGCAT
>NW_008705606.1:166119-171324 GCF_000186865.1 Aureococcus anophagefferens
TGCCACTCGATTCCTCGGAGCCTCTGTACATTGTTGAGCTTGGAGCAGGCTCGGGGAAATTTTCCTTCTTTATGCTTAAGGTTCGTGAACGCCACTATCATGATCTATCATGATCTCGAATGTGGAGTCCTTCCAGGCAATAAACGAGCTTTCAGGATTGCTGAACTTCCCCTGTACCAAGCTTGTGTATGTTATGACTGATTTTACATGGAATAACCTGAAATTTTGGAATGAACATGAAAGCCTACGTTTGTATATCGATAACGGACAGCTGGACGTCGCGATTTTTGACGCTGTAAATGACGAGTCAATCAAGTACGCCTACGCATAATTATTCTATTCGAGTCCTGGCACCATAGACTTTATCATTCTGATTTATTGATTTGTCCATCCACAATGAGAAACCCAATTTGCGTCATTGCAAACTATCTTTTTGACACATTATGTCATGACATATTCCAAGTTTGTGTAGATTTCTAAACCAGCATTGAATCCTCGAATAATCTCAGGTCGAGAACGGCGAGTTGAAGGAGGGGCTAATCTCAGTCGGATCCCGAAAAGATCTGGAGGATGACCCTTTAGATCCAGAAATAATAAAACGATTTGACAATCAATTCCAGTATCGCGTTGTCGACGAAGACTACTACACTAAACTAGAAGTCGAAGATGCTAGGCATTTCAAACGTATTCTTCGGTCAGGAGACAGACTTCTCCTCCTCTTGACAATGTCACTACGTAGGTGGTACCGGGACTTTTTTGGAAATTCGCAGAGTGGTGCTTCAATCCTCCTCCCCATTGGTGCTTTGCGTGCTCTTCGACGCCTCACTTCATTTGCGGGCAAGTTTACTTGTTCGTCGTCACATCTTTAAGATATTCCCATATTCAGGTGGCCGTGCTCTAGTCCTCTCGGGAGACAAAGGAAACAATAATCATGAACAGTCGTGGCAGTGTTCTACTTCAATTTATTTTGTTTGGTAACTCAGGTCTTTGTACAGGTTTCGAGGTTTAATGGACCCCCACGTTGCAGTTCATGGCTCTTTCTCCGTGATGGTCAACTATCATGCTATTGGTCTTTACTGCACCAGTCGCTCGGGCTTTGTCCTGCATGATCCACAAGAAGAAGCCTCACTCAAGGTATCAGCATTAGTTTTCACGGGAGAGTCTTCTACATGTTCACCATTAAGTGACTCCGCAGATCGGACCTACGCAAAATGCGTAGAAACTCGAGCATCATCCTCGAGCTTCGACCTGTGCGAAACACAAGCTTGGACAGGAAACGAAGTAGAGCGCCTTTCTGCTGTACAATTGTTGGAGTCCTAGGGAGAAATCCTTCAAATCTCCAAATGCATATTCCCAGGCTCGCTCGATTGCGTTTCCCTATCTCTGCCGGACCTTTCGTGACTCGATAATCTCATTCGGTCCCAATGACTTTTTTGTCATGCAGAAGAGCATGAAAGAAGACACTCAGCGGCCAGCTCTCAAGGCAATTGTTGCGCTCCTAAAGCATGTTATCCAACATCCAATCTTATCGTGCATGCTTTCGTGACTGTTTGATACCCCATAGGCTGAGCAATTGGGATCCGGATGTATTTTATAAATTTCGTGATGTCATACTTCAACAGGTGCCCACTTGTACAATCAAGTTGCGTAGCGATTTATGTCGAAACCTCCCTTACATATGGGCCAATCACTTCATACTTGACAAGGATAAAGATGTGGCATTCGAGGTAAGTGGAAGTCTCAAGTGGCGTTGATTTTCTTTCGTCGACTTTCACTAACAGGTGGGGCGACTGTACTATGGCCTTCGCATGTACGAAGACGCAGTCCGATTCTACTGCATATCCGTTGCATCTAGTGGCGAACACCATGTCACCTTCCATAATATGGGACTGTGCTATTACTCGCTTGGGCAGCTGGAGGTTGCGATGGAAAACTTTAACAAGGCTCTCTGGCTCAAAAATGATTATGCAAAGGCAAGGGCATGGCAACAGAAATTGTTAAGAGAAACTAAGGGCTAACTGAATTGCGGGAGGAGGGCTCATACACTTGTCATCCCACATCCCATGATGCTATCCCAACCACGCTATTCACCTTTTCAGATGCAAGTGTCACGACAGAAATTCGACAAGCTTCAAGAGCGAAGGCCCAGGAAGCACGAGGGGTCATGGCTTCAGAGACCACATTGTCATCTCGGGAAAAGTCTAGGCCCCAAATCATGGCGCCAAATCACCTATAAATCACGGGTAAAGACCCGAGCCCCATATTAGAGATCGGCCTGTTGCTACCAACCAGAGCTGCCAGCGAGCTGCCAGCTGGTCTAGGGCCGGTCTAGGGCGGTGTCTAATTGTCGCTACACAGGGTCGCAATCGAGCTCCCAATGCATGAACGCGGCAGCTCTTCCTTGTCGGAAGGCTGGGTTAATGGCGTTTTTGTTCTTTAAAGCGGAAGGTATCGAGAGCAGGAGGCTAAAGATAATAGAAATATTGACGCAATGTAAAACTTTCACACCTCCAAAACTCCATGAAAAAATACAGACAGAAGCTAAAAAAATGCCAGTGGATTCAAACGCTCGCCCGGCGCGCACTATACCACATCATCTCCCCTCACCACTCTCTCCACTTAACATTTAGTCTCTGCAGCCATGCACCGAAGCAATGCAGTGGCGTATGAGTGATTTGACAGGCAATAATAGCAAAAAGATCTAGTGAGGTGCGCCGGCCTGAGTTGGACCTGAGTTGGCTCATGAGGTTGGACTCTTAGGCAGCTTATGTGGCGTGGCAGTCTCATGAATAAGGGCGACCTTGCCCATTCTGCGTAGTCAGCGGGATGGTTGTTTTTTTGGGGGGCGGATGAGGTGGGGTGGGGCGGATAGGGCTGTGCTCAGTCGCACAGCGGTATGCATGGAGGTGATGCATACATTTCCAGGCAATAACAAAGCATTGATGATGCTCAATCAGCTTTTACTACGGAGTAGATGTGGCAGACAAAAGCTAAAGTGGAGTGAAATCCGATAAACCCAAGCATCAGAAAGAAAGCATAAGAAATTATGGCCATATATCCAAAGTAGAAGCTACCCTGGATCATACCATCCATGCTTGACCGATTGAAGAAGTAGAAAAAGGAGTAAGCATAGATGAATACACCGGTAGAGCCTCCACACAGGAGGGAGCGCCACCACCAGCGATAATCCTCTCTAGCAAGCTGAAAATACACAAGAGACACTGTGATGAATGCGGTCACCTACGATGCATCCTTAGTTTTTGTGTGAGACGGCCTTTTACACAGACAAAACGCACAATTATGAGCATTACAAAGGCCAGATACAGGATTCCAAAGAGGGTATAAATTTTGTGACCCCAAAGAGAAGCAAAAATATAATGAAGTTCAATGTATATAGCACTGAAGGGTAAAAATCCAGCCATGAACCTAAAAAGAGATTACTGGAGCCATGTGCATAGAGGATTGAGAAGGCCGGGGACTCTGTGCAGGGCATTTGTGCAGGAGGGAGTCGATACCAGGGCATCTCAGCGGGAATTTCACGGGGCACGCGGGTTGTGCGGCACGGGGACTTCAAATCAGTGGATATCTGACGCCCAAGAATGGCACCAGCAAGAGTCAGGGGAAAGGCAACTAGACCATAAAGAGCGACGACGATGACAACTGCGACGATAGGGAGTGCGGCGGAGGATCCATGAGCTAAGGCGACTGAATTGACCCACGTGAAAACCAGCGCAAGTGGTGTAGGGAAGGTGAGGGCCACGAGGAGGGCATTGGCAAGCCAAGCCTCACCACCGAGTTGGCGGTAAAGGCGCGACGAAATAAAGCCACCAAATGGCGCAGAACATGCATACAAGAGAATCATGGCTGTAAGAATGGCACCACGTTTAGTCGGTATAAAGCAGTTTGTGACAGCACAAGTCAGAAGAAGAAAAATGACACAGAAGAGATGAGCACCCGCACCAACAAGAGCAGCTAGAACATTAGCGTACGGGGGGAATCGAAAGACATCGCCGTTGATCAGCTTCCAGCCAGTCTCCTCCTCCCCAATTTCATCTTCTTCTACTTCCATGTAGCGTGAGAAATCATTCTTTAAAACACGCATCATAATTATGGTAAGGAAAGCTGTAAGTAGGAGAACAAGGACAAACGAATTGATGATTGACAACCAGTGAATTTCAAATGTTCCAGGCAGAAACCTGGAGTCGTGGTAGCGAGACATCCTCGAACCCCAACTAAGATCCGTTCGTGCTACCCATTCAACACTGTAAGAAAACGCCACTTCCGTGCCATCGAACTCCTCGGTAATATCAACTTTGCGTTGCGGGTTTGTAGAGACGTTCACCGAAACCACCTGATTCTCATTATAACCGATTGAGAAGTGCAGGTGCGGATATATGTAACGGCGTACAGTCTCCAAGTGCCCCAATAGCACATCTTCTCCCTCTACTTCACCAACGTAGCCCCACATAGGAAGATCTTCAATGAACATTTCGAAGTAGTAGTCATTCTCTATTGCCTTCGTGAAAGTCTGTAATTCATGCCTGGAAAATGACTGTTCGCAAAGAAGCCGCCACGGAACATTATCTAAAAAGGTAACTTCATATGGCGAGATGACCTTTCGATCACCAACAAGCCTTTCACCGAAATCTTCACGCCTCTTTTTTTTGGAGCGCGAGCAAAAAGGCAAAGAATAGTACTCGTAGGTCTCGGATGGGTTATTGAACGGTCCCACCTGATTGGTAATTAAATCAAAACATCAAGGGAGGAGCCGCGCCTTGTTAGCAATGATTTGCAGTGGTTCGTGAGCAGCATACTGAGGCCCCGACGCCCCAACCGTAATAGGCGCACTGGCGAGCGCAACTAAAAATCTAATCATTGCGGCTACAAACCGAATTTTTGCGCGGCGAAGCAAGTAGGTTACCTTGGCCAACTATCCCGCCACAAAGCCCCCAAGCTTGATTCTTAGCGCCGCCCTCTGGCTCGTTAAAAGTTCAAAAAGAATAAGTCTGGCGGTGGCAAGAATCGACTGGGCACATTACTAGCTGCTGCCAGTGAGAGCTGCGCAAAAAATGCTTCAACTGTACCAATAAAATGCGACGTCCATGAGGAATAATGGCTTTTGCTATCGGAAATGCGGCATTTTGAATATTTCGCGGGATCTGATAATTGCTACTACTGCATGAAAAAGGTACCGTAGTCCTTTGA
>NW_008705606.1:191669-192683 GCF_000186865.1 Aureococcus anophagefferens
AAATCGTGAAAGGCTGCACGAGATTGAAAGAGCTCCCCAACATTTCCACGAGTCAACAAACTCTTCGCCAAGAGTATTCACTAGAGCGGCGTAGCCATGGCTAGGATACTGCGACGCATGCTATTTGGGTCTGATGTGCAGCAAAGCACCGCGCAGACACCGTTTTGCAGTGCTATGCGGACATTTTCAGGATCATCGTCAATCAGGAGGGTGCTCTTTCTACAGATGTGTGCTGCATAGCAGTGTGATAGCTCTTCAACCGCCGATGACATGTGTGGCTATAGAGAATGCATTGAGGTAATTGCATCAAGTTAGGCACCTACTTGCTTGCCACTTCGAGCTCCATCACCGGAATACTTCCAGTTGCCATCACCACCTCGAATAACGATCTGACACATGCAATGTTGAATAAATATATGATGCAGATGAGTAACCTTATGAGCATCATCAGGAAATAGTAAGACCAAAACCTTTGAAATTAAAGTGACCTGCTCGTGCTCAGAATTAATGTGGAAAAATCTCATTTTCAACCAACCTGGGAGGAAAAGGTTACCACTGCGACATGAATTCCAGAACCAAGTGCCTCGTCGACAACTTCTTTGATGCAAGGCCGGACTCTTGACGCCAGCGCTGCTGCTGAGCCGGTCCAACAGCCCTCAGTGTGCACATCAATCAATGTGAGATCGAAATCGATTGCTAACAACTTAATACCTGCTCTCCGGAAGGTGCTCATTGAGCCGGACCGCATCCTCGGCGCTCGCAGAGCACCTGCAACCTTGCAGCGCTGCGCGCAACGTAGCCTTGAACCTTAGGAAGTGTGAGAGGAGATCGACCAACGAACCAAAGAAAGCGCGCCAAAATTTTAATGCCCCAAGCAAAGCCGGCCAGACAAGAGCATAAGGAGCGATCGACAGGGCTGCAAGAATAAATAGCAGCTCTAGCTCTCTCTCTCTCTCTCTCTCTCTCTCTCTCTCTCTCTCTCTCTCTCTCTCTCTCTCTCTCTCTCTCTCTCTC
>NW_008705606.1:194988-196224 GCF_000186865.1 Aureococcus anophagefferens
GTGCAAGCAATGGGAATTTTGGCTGAATCTCCATGTGTTCACACCATTCGAATCTTCACTCTTGGCTGGAGAGCTTGCCATCACCGAGATCGATGGCAATCGCATGAAGAAGCTGCGCAGTGGAGGGCCCTCCATATTGCCACGGGTATTTGTCCAAGCTGGGATGCAGAAGGGCAGGCTGCTTCGGAGCGGCGCATTACTTGTCCATGAGAAACTGGTTACCAATCATGGAGAAAACTACAGCCAACATGTTCCTGACGAAGAAGTCATGACTTGGCTGGATGCAACTATTGTTGTTGCTACAACTTCTCCCGGTTCCAACGCGCCAGAGAAACATCAAGACAGAACAAAAAACAACAGATGTGCACTGGATTTGTTTTGTTCCCGGCTCGACGTGGATGACATACCTGCATTAATTGTAGTTCTGTTATTGGACATGCCAATCATGGTTCTTGGTCTGCACTCATTGGACACGGCAAGATTCGTTGTTTCCCTAGGAAATACAATATTTTCACTTCTCACAATGCCGCTCTTGCAAAGAAGATGGCGCATGCATGGTCCTGTCGACATTGGGATGGGCTATGGTTTCATCGTAACCGCCGGCACCGACTCATTTGGTAAAGGTCACGAACAAGATAAATATACCATCATCAATGGAGCAGAAATGCTGCCTGCTTCAAGTCTTCCTGTTCCACCTGTGAAGGCGTCGCGGACGCTCGTAAACGAGCTTCGCGCCGTCCAAGTAACCGCCATTTCCCTGCGAGATGGGGTGGAAGATAAAACCAAGTGGCGTGCGCCTACTCAGATTGCGGCTGACGAATCCAACTCATCTGACTCTGACTCGTCAGTTGACTGTAACCAGGGTGGCGAATCATCCCCACTCTCTTTGAATTACTCGACCTTATCGATTGCTGTACGCAATTTCATCGATGCTGTAGTTCAGATGCCTCTCCGCTTGTTCACTATTTCCAATGGCACCCATACTTCCGGAAGTAACGCCATCTTTCATGTCGGATGGTTCCTCGAGCGTCAAAAGCAAGACATTGGCTTCTACACGTCACTCTTCAGTACCAAGGTGTTTCAAACTGCCCTTGGAAACTGGCCTTGGGCCAAACACCCCGCATGTACTAGACACGGGAATTTTGACTGCCCCACTGCACATGCTCTTGCTGCTCATCCTGCTAGTACCCACCTTCCTTCCCTAGTGCATCCTAATCCAGCCTGAGTTCCAAGTCT
>NW_008705606.1:196979-199462 GCF_000186865.1 Aureococcus anophagefferens
AAAGCATGAAGTAATGAAGATACGTATGCCAACTTGTGGTCTTAAATATTTTTTCGCGTTGTTCGTGCTCGTGCTCATGCCCAACGACAAGAAACCTACACATGATGGCTCTGCAGAACCAATTTGAAGTGAGTCACGCGGTGTGACGAACATGCCGAGATGATCAATAACGAGCGGATTTACGTTGTTGTGGAGCCACTTCCCGAAGTGTCCGAGGAGAGGTAACGTGGTGGGAAGTTCAGGCAGCGGTAGCAATTGAGACTGCATCTCTGCCTGCAGGCCGAGGAAGGTGAGAAATTGAAGCGTGCCGTCCAGTACTAGCAGACCGAGGTTGCGAGAATTTGTCACCGCAGTGTAGTTAGCGAGCTGAGGGTAAATCTCCGCAGGAGCTGCAACATAACGAACCGTGAATATCTCGCTTTGGATCTCTGGAATGACCTCTTGTACGACGAATCGCTGCTTGAAATCATGCAGGAAGTACTTCCCCGTCTCCGATGATAGAACTGCTGTTGCGAGAATCCGGTTGTCGTAAAGGAGGAGACGAACATCCTCAGCAAGCCACCCGACATCATTTGGGCGGTCAACTTCCTCTGCGAACACCTGTCGGGCAATGTCAAGAATGCAAAAATTCTCATCTAGTAATACTATGGAGGAGTGGCGACCGGGTGCCTCCGCAGTCGATTTAAATTTCCCATAGACAATGTAGGCCGCCAGCTTATAAAGTGTCTCAAAACGTTGACACTGTCCCCATGAATGCCGAATTGAAGCAACATATCGAGCCGTTGGGTACTTAGACCGCAAATCTTTGATTATTTTCTTGGGTATGCGGACCAGCGATGGGTTAAATGCTGCTAGATGATTAAAGTGCATATGTGACATGATCTGCACGTGCTCCGTGTAAATTGTCTTCGCGTTGAAACGTGATGCAAAAAAACCGAGCTCATTCCATTCTTCTTTGTCTAAACTGTCGAGTCCTTGCCCCCTACCTCCCCCCGCAGGCGGGCTAGGCCTCCTCTCCGCACACTGAGAGCCAGACTGCGAGAAATTGCGCATCTGGGCGCTACAGATACCACTTCTGGATATCGCAGCACGTGCAATCTCCGCTGTGGTCGCAGCTAGCCGCTTCGCCTCGCGCGCTTCGCTCGCAGCATTCACGGCCGCGTTCATGGCTGTGTCGGCGGCGACCTATCTTTACCCATCTACATCTGAGTCGTGATGGAAACACGCCGTGACCCACTGCGAGCCGCGCTCTTGCATCATCCGCAGCAATGGCGATGCGTCGTGCCGTGTGTCGTGCCTCGTACGCTGCGTGATGAGCCAAGCGAGTCTGCGCCTGAATTCTTTGGCTTGAAGCTTGGGCTTCAGCAAGCACCGCCTCATATTTGTGGAGCCGTTCGTCCTCGGCTGCCAATGCCAGCGCACTTTCTGCCTCTCTAGCCATACGCGCGATTAGTCTCACCTCGCCGGAGCTCTTGGCTCTGCTCACATCAACAGTCTCTGCGCCTTCGTGTGACCGGGCTGCGGTGCGCGCTGCCGCTGCTGCCACGCCCGCTGCGGTCGCTTCGTCTGCAGCGTGCACGGCAGCCAATGCCATAGCTACCACCCGTGATTCGCCGTGGTGATGCAGATGGAGGGTGTTTGCACCATCGACCTCGCCAACCTCACCCCCTTTCTCCAAAGCATGAGCGGTGTTTGCAGCAGCCTGTGCACTAGACTTTGCAACTGATGCTATTGCAACCTGAGATTCTGACTTGGATAGCTCTTCCAAGACCCGCGTCGCTGCCTCGCGAGCCACAGAGGTAGCTTGACTCATTCGCATGGCATCTCCAGCCTCGCTCGCCGCCTTTCGAGCCTGCTCTGTGAATTGTCGGATGTCTCGCTGTGTATTGATCACCGCACAATCATTTCCTGAACGACATGGCGTCCCCATTTTCGCGTTCACAACACAAAATGCAGACAGAACCACTGTCAACGTCTCCATCACCGCAATACGCAGTTTTTTATGTGCAAGGAAAATAAGGGAGCTGTGAAAGCGCCGAATCCATGCACGATCAACGATGGACGAACGGGCAGAGGATCTGCCTCACTAGGTCCAGGAAGACTCTCCGTCTATTACAGTGCGGGAGGCAACTATAGCAGGGTTAGAAAGTATTAAGGAGGGGGAGGACATTTGGTGGCTCTGTACCAGCGAGCCACTAGGGAGATATAAAACTCTCTATCTCTCTAACCCATTACGGCAGTCCAATATGTTTCCGGTGACGAGTTAGTGAGCTTAGGCCACCTATCATCCTCCAGCTAAATAAAACTGCTGGCTGTGGTGGTCCTCTCCCAGGTCGCCGCTTCCCCGGGGTCCGGGGTGGCGCGGCTTATATTTTTGGCCCGCCCACCACCCTCCTTCGGCGCAGATGAAGCATCCGCCCTGCCCTACCCTCCTCCGTCCCCGCTGAGGTGGCTGCGCCATCCAAGCGCGGCCCGTCGGCCTT
>NW_008705606.1:201384-203801 GCF_000186865.1 Aureococcus anophagefferens
CCCGAACCACAGCCGCGCGTCGAGGCCATGGAGATCTTCGCCGGGTCCGGGTCCATGTCGCGCGCGCTGCGGGACGGCGGCGTCTCCATCGTCGCCACCTGCGAGAACGACCCGCGCAAGGCGGGCGCCCTCGCGAACAACCTTCCCGACGTCCACAACTACGGCGACATCCACGACGACTCCATCGTGGGCCACGTCTGGAACCCGCGGAGCGTCAGCGCCATCGCCGCCGGCGTCGAATGCCAGGACTACAGCAAGGCCGGCGCCCGGCGCGGCCTCGGAGGGCCCAAACGCCGCACGCTCGAACGCTTCGCGCACGTCGTGCGCTGCATCGGCCCGCACCTGCTGCTCGTCGAGAACGTGTGGCCGTTCGTCGTCATGCTCGGCCTGGCCTACCTCGTGTCGCTCCTCTCCGCCCCCAGGCGGAATGGCGAGTCGCGGTACATCCTGCGGCTCCCCACCGGCGTCGAGGAGGCGGAGCTCAGCAAGAGCTCGCTGCACGGCCCGGTCTACCGCGACCGCATGCTCGCGTACTTCGAGCGCGACGACGTCTCACCGCTGCTGCCGCCCCCCGCGCCGCTCATCGCGCCCAAGATCGCGGAGCGACGGACGCTCGTCTCGTGCCTGCGGGCCGCAGACGAGGTCCCCGACGACGCGTTCTGGGAAGGACGCTTCGAGCGCCTCTCCACGCCGCGCCGCGCCTACAGCGGGCGCGAGGACAGCCCGCTGGTCGTCGCTCGCCTCCACTACGACCCGGAGTCGGCCGTGCGCGAGGGGTCCGTCGTCAGACTCCGCGGCGACGGCCGGCGCTGGGTCGTGCTCACCGCCGACGTGACACTGCACGTCATCGCCTACGACCGGCGCCACCCGACGCAACGCCGCGGCGTGCCCCGCGAGCGCGTCTCCGAGCACGTCCACTACGCCTACGACGTCTTCGACACGACCAAGCTCCTGTCGCCGCGCAAGGACGGCCAGCCGCCGTACGGAGGCACCATGCTCCTCGAGCGGCCGTCCCACCCGGGACGCGCGTCCCGCGTGCTCCCCGACGAGGCGGCCCGCGCCATGGGCATCGACATCACGGGCATCGCCGAGCACGACGTCCAGTACGTCGTCGGCGACGGCGTCACGGACGTCTACAAGATGCAGGCCGCGGCCCGCATCATGGAGCGCGCGACGATGCTACACAAGGTCCTCCACGAACGGTCCCACGCGGCGTCGGTCGCCGCGCCGCTCCTGGCGGCCCCCGCGTCCCCGCCGCTGCGGCACCCCACGGCCGGGCCAAACGCGCCGCCGCTGATGGCGCGCGGCCTCGGCCGGGACGCGAACGTCGTCCACGCTGCGATTGGGCACCCGGCCCAGGACCGCTTCCGCGACACGGTCAAGGGGCTGCGCGTCAAAGTCGACGGTACCGTCGACTGCGCCGTCTGCAAGATCTCTCGCATGGTCAAGAGCGGGTCCGCGCGCAAGTCGCGGACCCAGAACCCGCCGGCGGTTCGGCGGCCACCGCCGCCGCCTCATCCGCCCCCGGCACCTCCGGGCGGCCAGCCCGCGAAGCAGCGGCCGCCGACGCTGCGCCTCGACCTCTTCGGAGCCCACAGCGACATCCCGTCGCGCACGCGGTCCCAGTACTTTCTCACGGCCACGCTCAACACGAACCCGCCCCACCGCGTCGGCGTCGGCCTCCGCCTCAAGAGCGAGGCCGTCGGCGAGCCCGGCGGCTTCTCCGGCCTCCGCATGATCTACAACGCGTACGCCGCGAAGGGCATCCGCGTGCGCATCGTCGAGCACGACGACGGCGGCGAGTTCGTGAGCAACAAGGCCAGCGCGCTCTACGCGCAGCTCGGCGTCGCGAGCCGGCCCAGACCCTCGGAGCGCCACTGCGAGGCCGCGGAGCGCACAAACCGGGCCGTCTACGGCCTCACACGGGCAATGATGCACGCGGGCTCCGTCCCGGACAACCTCTGGGAGGACGCCGCGTGCCACGCCGTCGATTGTTTGAATCTGCACTTTCACGGCGACATCAACGCCCACTACGCGGCCTTCCAGGAGGACGTCGACCTGTCGACGTTCTACCCCTTCTACGCGCACGTCGCGTTCTTCGACATGCACCGGTCCGAGCGCTTCCGCACTTCCGGAGCCCTCGGCCGGTACCTCGGCGCGGCACGAAACTACGGCTTCGGCGCCATCCGCGTCCAGGTCGGACGTCACGTCCGAATCGTGTCGAGCCACCACTACGTGGCCGCGCCCGACGTCGAGCTCGACGTCGCCCGCATGGCGCCCATGATTCCGCCGCCGCTCCCGCCGACCCACGCGGCGCCGCACTTCAGCTACCTGCCGCTGGACACCCTGCCGAACTCGCAGCCCGACACGGACGGCGGCGACCACACGGCGCCCGCGGCCGACGGAGCCGCGGCTCC
>NW_008705607.1:0-11439 GCF_000186865.1 Aureococcus anophagefferens
CGTGCCGTGGCAGTCGAAGAGGAGCAGGAACGTCGAGGCCGCGAGGTCCGCGACGATCAGCAGCGTCATGACGAGCTGCGTCTCGTGCAGCTCCGCGAACGCGCCGGCGCGCTCGCTCCAGCTCTCCGACGGCGTGGGCTCGTTCGCGCCGTCCTTCGTCGGCGGCGCGGGCGGCGGCGCGTCCTCCGCGGCGTCGTCCTCCTCCTCGCGCTGGTGGCGGCGCCGTATGGCCTGGTACTCGCTGAAGTTGAGCTCGGCGGCCATGATGATGTTTACGGGCTGCCCATCATCCGTTGGTTTTGGTTGAAACTCGGCCGGGGGTAAAATGGTCGCGGGGGTGGGATGGTTGCGATTTTTTGTTGGGGATTGATGATGTTAATATTATGTTTGTTGTGTATGATTATATGTGTGTGTGTGTGGTGTGTGTGGTGTGTTGGTGTGAGTGTGGTGTGTGTGGTGTGTGATTTGTGTGTGTGTGTATTTTGTGTGTGTGTACATGTATATTTATTGTGTGTGTGTTGTGGTGTGTGTGTTTAAGTTGGTGTGTGTGTGTGTTGGTGTGTGTGTGTGTGTGGAGAGAGAGAGAGAGAGAGAGAGAGAGAAAGAAGAGAGAGAGAAGAGAGAAGAGAGAGGGGGGGGGGTCGACGTTGCGCGGCGGTGGTGCAAGACCGCGAACATCTATGGGTGTCGGTCGCAAGCGACGCGAACTGCCCGAGGCGTAAAAATACATGTGAAAATAATCTCGAGGCATTGCCAAGAGTACCAGTTTTCACACTGATAAGAACAGATACTACACTTGATCTTAGCCAAAAGGCCGAGAAAGGTAAAAGTTGACGCACCTCGCACGTCGCGGAAGTGGGTGCCGTGCAGCGAGCCGGCCCAAAAAATTAACAAAACAATCGGCAAATCGACAACCTTTGCGCGGAGTTGTCCGGAGCGCATCGCGTTCGCCGCAGTGCGCCCGTCTTTTCGTCGCCGCGCGTCGTTCGGCGTCTCTAGGAGCGTCGCTGGGACGCTCAGCGGCACTCGCGTCGTCCAAAACGGCCGCCAAGTCGCTGAAATCGGTGATTTATGAGGCGACAATTGCATCGCGACGTGCGTCCTCTTCCGGGGCTCGGCGCGCGCAGGAATTGGTCCGCGACCGTCGCCACGTCGGGCTGTAAGGCGCGCGAAGCGCCGCGTCCATTTGCGATGGGGCGCCCTGGGGACGACGCGACGGCCGACGAGCCGCTCGCGCCGCCGCTTCCCCGAGACCGCGCCCGCGCGCCGCGGTGCAGCTTCCGGCGGAACGCGCGGCCAGGTGCCCTCGAAGGCCTCGCAGCCGTCGAGCAGGTGCTGGAACACAGGGCCGGACACCGAACCCCGCGACGGGCGGGGGCCGCAGCCGCGGGCGGCGCGTTCGGGTCCGGCGCGACGGCGGGCGGCGCGGCCTGGGTCGGCACAGCCTGGGTCGGCACGGCCTGGGTCGGCGCGCCCCGCGTCTGGTCGACGGCCATGGGGGCGCCCAGCGCTGTGGGGCTCGGCGTCGCGGCCGGCGCGACGGCTGGCGGCGGCGCGGCCGGCGGCGCCGCGTTCGGCGACGCGAAGATCGGCGGCGCAAGAGCGGGCGGCACGAGGGGCGACGGCACGAAGGGCGTCGGCGCGAGGTGCGTCGGCGCGAGGCGCGTCGGCATGGCGCGGGGGACCGGGGCCGCGGCGACCGGGGCCGCGGGGAACGGGGCGCCGGCCGCGCGCTCGGGCGACGCCGCGCGGCCCTGGGCGACCGTGCCCGGCGAGATGCCGACCGGCGCGGCGTTGAGCAGCATCGGCGACGCCTCCTCCACGTCCATGGCGTCGGTGAATCGTCCCACAGACGGGGGGGAGTGGCCCGGCGCGTCCGACTCGTTCGGCGACGGCTCGTCCGGCGACGCGACGCCCATCGGCGCCGCGGCGATGCCCGGCGCGTCGGCGGTCGGCGGCACCTGCTGGGCCCTCTCGGCGGCCGCGGCGGCCCGCGTGGCCCGCTCCTTCTGCGCCGCGCGCCGCTTCTGCTGTGGATCTATCGTGAGATCGAAGAGCCGCGTCGCGTCCTCCGACGCGTCGAGCTCCTTGATCGCCTTGAGGCGCGTCGGGTAGGACTGGTCGCAGGAGGAGAGCGCGTAGGACTTGGTGGCGGTGCCGCAGTCCTGCGTCTCGCGGGTAGCACCCGCAGCAGCGGGGAGCGACGTCCGGCCATGCTCTCCCAGCGAGGCGGTGCAAAAGACTTCAAGCTGGTCGCTGTGGTAATAAATCTGCCCGTTTTGACGCCTCCCAAGTGTCGCCGTTCGACGTCACCGCCTCGGAACTTGACATGCAAGAAGCAAACGCTTACCCGGCGTGCAATTCGGTCTCATGCTGCCTTGTTGACGTTAGCTTGCCTTTTGCGACTCTGTGGCCCCGAGCTTGCTTCGGCAGAACCGTGCGGCATACGCGTGGTCGCGGCCAAACTCGCGCTCTGTGATCGCGAGCGCGCGCTCGAGGAGTTCGCGCTGCTTTGCTGCGTCCCCGATGTCGCCGTGCGCGGTCCCGAGCGACATCAGCGTGTAGGCAACATTCACGTGGTCGCGGCCGTACTCGCGCTCGAAGATCGCGAGCGCGCGCTCGAGGAAGTCGCGCTGCTTCGCCGCGTCGCCGCGGGAGTTCGCCACGTACGCGAGGTTCTCCAGCGTCTTGGCCACCTTCACGTGGTCGCGGCCGTACTCGCGCTCGTTGATCGCGAGCGCGCGCTCGAGGAGGTCGCGCGCCTTGGTGTTGTCGCCGAGGGCGCCGTACGCGACCCCGAGGTTCCCCAGCGTGATCGCCACCTTCGCGTGGTCGCGGCCGTACTCGCGCTCCTCGATCGCGAGCGCGCGCTCGAGGAGGTCGCGCTTCTTGGCCTTGTCACCGAGGGAGCCGTGCACGTTCCCGAGGTTCTTCAGCGTGATCGCCACCTCCGCGTGGTCGCGGCCGTACTCGCGCTCGAAGATCGCGAGCGCGCGCTCGAGGACGTCGCGCGACTTGGCGTTGTCGAAGAGGTAGACATACGCGGCCCCGAGGTTTATCAGCGTGTAGGCAACATTCACGTGGTCGCGGCCGTACTCGCGCTCGAAGATCGCGAGCGCGCGCTCGAGGACGTCGCGCGCCTTGGAGCAGTCGCCGAGGACGCGGTACACGTCCCCGAGGTTCGACAGCGTCCCGGCCACATTCACGTGGTCGCGGCCGAACTCGCGCTCCTGGATCGCGAGCGCGCGCTCGAGGACGTCGCGCGACTTGGCGTAGTCGCCGAGGTTGAAGTACGCGTTCCCGAGGTCGTGCAGCGTCCCGGCCACCTCCACGTGGTCGGACCCGAACTCGCGCTCCTCGATTTCCAGGACCTTCTCGCGGACGCGCACCGCGCTCGCGTGCTCCGCGATGGACTCGAGCAGCTCCGCCAACTCCAAGAGCAGCGTCTCGTCCGTCTCGCGGTTGGGACGAGCACGCGGCCCACGAGGTCGTCGACGTTCTCTGCGTCGTCGACGGGCAGCGCGCAGAGCATATTCAGGCGCCGCTCCACAGCGTCCGCGTTGCCGAGGAAGAACTCGCGGAAGAACTCGTAGGTCACGTGGCTCTTGTGCATGGGCTCCGACTCCTTGATCGGCGCGTGGTGGATCTGGAGCTCGCAGAGGTGCACGACCTCGCCCGCCTCGCCTTCGACGCGCACCGCCACGTTCATGAGGATGTCGCGATAGCCGTTGAAGCAGGGCGGGTTGAACCGGTTCTTCGTCCGCACGACGTCGACACGCGGGTCTTTGTCGAGCGCCGCGTACAACCCCACGATCTCGTCCTCGGTCGCGCACACGACCGAGCCACGCACGACGTCGAAGAGCCACGACGTCGCCGGCGCCGTATTCTTCGCGTACTCGTTCCGCGCCTTGGCCGCGGCGCGCGCGAGCCCCTTGAGCGGCGCGAGCTTGAGGACCGCGCCGCTCGGGCACGCGGCGGTCATGACTTCGCCATACTTGAGCAACGCCTTCTCCGCGACCGCGTACAGCTCGTCGAGCGTCTTCGCGGGCGCGCCGTGCAGCGCGCACTGGCGCCGGTCGTCGCCGAGGTCCTCGCCGCGCCACGGGATGTCGCGCACGGCGCCCGAGAAGTGCTCGTCGTAGATGGCCTCGATCTGCTCGCGGGCGATCTTGAACTGCCTCAGGTTCTTGAACAGCACGGCCTTGGGGTAGAGGAGGCCGTGCGCCTCGGCGTAGGCCTGGACCTTTGGCCACGCGACGACATCGTCCTCCTTGGCCGCGGCGAAGGCCTGCTGCGCCTCTTCGCCGTAGAGCACGCCAATCTCGTTCTTGATGTCGACCTCGGCCAGAGGCTGCTGCGCCGTGCTCACGGCGGCGCCCATGTGGCTTTCACGGGGAGCTGCTCACGCTGCACAGCTCCAGCCCATGCCTGCCGGAATGCGAGATTAATGCAAAACAACACATCGACTCAGCTGCATCGACTATAGAAACTTGATAATCATGAGGGTACCGTGCTGAAGTGATGCACTCCCGCGCAGTGCGGTCGTACGCGCCACAGGCCCATTCAGCGACGAGTCGAGCCCGAACCCGCAGGGCCCGCAACCCGTCGTCCAGCTGCTCCGCCGACCCCGAACCGCGGAATTTGTAGCCCTGCAGACCCCGGAACCGCGGGAATGGAAGCTCTGCTGGTCAACCCGGGACCAGCGGAACTGGCTCCGGCGGCGCCCCGAACTCGACTCGTCGACCCATGCCTGCATCTGGCGACACGTTCCGGAGATAGATACGACTCGACGGCTTTTAACGACGCGAAGCGCCAGAGCGCGGCGGACACGAGCTCGCCGAGGAAGAAGTGGTCGCTCCTGGACCTCGTCGACCTCCTCGTCGTCCTCCTCGCTCCCGCTCTCGAGCTCCGAGTCCGCGGCCTCGGCGATGTCGCGGGCGGCGATGACCTGGGCGGCTCGGGGGTGAGACATTCCCGGCTACTTCGTGGACGCGCGATCATCTCTCGAAGCATCCCTGGAACGAACTCGCGCGACCCCCCGTCCGTCGGCCCCGGCAATCATCTCTCGAAGCATGGACGGATTCCCGGGAACGAACTCGCCGAAACACGAGCGATCATCTCTCCTCGCGCGAAACACCCCGTCCGTCGGCCCCGGCGACGACGAGCGCCTCGTTGAGCGTGTCGATCTCGTCCTTGAACGCGCGGCACATCTTCTCGAGGCGCGCGCGCGCGTTGTTGCCCTCGGCGACGACGCCCTCGAGGCGCGCGCGTTCGACGTCGCCTGCGCGGGGCGGCGTTCGCGCGCGGCCGAGGCGCGACGGTCGGGGTGGCAAGCGACGGACGGCCGCGAGACGGCGGAGCGCGTGCGGCTGGCGGCGCTGCTCGCGTCGCTGCGGCGGCTGCGCGGCTACGGCGACGCGGCGCCGGACGAGGCGGCGCGGGCGCCGGACGAGACGGGCCGGCTCGCGGCGGCGTTCCCGCTCGACGACTCGCGAAAAACGGGCGCCGGCGCCGCGCTTCTCAGGGCCCGCTCCTGCTCCTGGATCATCGCCGCCTCCGCCTCCTCGGTCTTCGCGCGCTCCGCGGAGTTGAGCGTCTCGTGGAGCCGCGACAGGCGCCAGAGCCGGAGGAAGCCCAGCAGGCGCACCTCCTTGTCGCCGTCGAGCATGATCTCCGCGCGGAGGCAGAGCGCGGCGACGACGACGTCGATGGCGTAGCCCGGGTGCAGGAAGAAGCGCTCCTGGAAGGCGACGACGAGCGCGCAGAGCTCGAAGAAGAAGAGGAACGTCGTGAAGCCCGTGAACGACTCGAGGAGCTTCGCGGCGCCCGCGGGCAGCCGCGCGGCGATGGCCGTGCCGTGGCAGTCGAAGAGGAGCAGGAACGTCGAGGCCGCGAGGTCCGCGACGATCAGCAGCGTCATGACGAGCTGCGTCTCGTGCAGCTCCGCGAACGCGCCGGCGCGCTCGCTCCAGCTCTCCGACGGCGTGGGCTCGTTCGCGCCGTCCTTCGTCGGCGGCGCGGGCGGCGGCGCGTCCTCCGCGGCGTCGTCCTCCTCCTCGCGCTGGTGGTGGCGATGTATGGACTGGTACTCGCTGAAGTTGAGCTCGGCGGCCATGATGATGTTTACGGGCTGCCCATCATCCGTTGGTTTTGGTTGAAACTCGGCCGGGGGTAAGATGGTCGCGGGGGTGGGATGGTTGCGATTTTTTGTTGGGGATTGATGATGTTAATATTATGTTTGTTGTGTATGATTATATGTGTGTGTGTGTGGTGTGTGTGGTGTGTTGGTGTGAGTGTGGTGTGTGTGGTGTGTGATTTGTGTGTGTGTGTATTTTGTGTGTGTGTACATGTATATTTATTGTGTGTGTGTTGTGGTGTGTGTGTTTAAGTTGGTGTGTGTGTGTGTTGGTGTGTGTGTGTGTGTGGAGAGAGAGAGAGAGAGAGAGAGAGAGAAAGAAGAGAGAGAGAAGAGAGAAGAGAGAGGGGGGGGGGTCGACGTTGCGCGGCGGTGGTGCAAGACCGCGAACATCTATGGGTGTCGGTCGCAAGCGACGCGAACTGCCCGAGGCGTAAAAATACATGTGAAAATAATCTCGAGGCATTGCCAAGAGTACCAGTTTTCACACTGATAAGAACAGATACTACACTTGATCTTAGCCAAAAGGCCGAGAAAGGTAAAAGTTGACGCACCTCGCACGTCGCGGAAGTGGGTGCCGTGCAGCGAGCCGGCCCCAAAAATTAACGAAACAATCAGCAAATCGACAACCTTTGCGCGAAGTTGTCCGGAACGCATCGCGTTCGCCGCAGTGCGCCCGTCTTTCCGTCGCCGCGCGTCGTTCCGCGTCTCTAGGAGCGTCGCTGGGACGCTCAGCGGCACTCGCGTCGTCCAAAACGGCGGCCAGGTCGCTGAAATCGGCGATTTATGAGGCGACAATCGCATCGCGACGTGCGTACTCTTCTGGGGCTCGGCGCGCGCAGGAATCGGTCCGAGACCGTCGCCACGTCGGGCTGGAAGCCGCTCGAAGCGTCCATCTGCGATGGGGGGCCCGGGGGACGACGCGACGGTCGACGAGTCGATCGCGCCGCCGCTTCCCCGAGACCGCGCCCGCGCGCCGCGGTGCAGCTTCCGGCGGAACGCGCCGCCACCCTCGAAAGCCTCGCAGCCGTCGAGCAGGTGCTGGAACACTCAACACGTTCCGGAGATTGGCGGGGACTACGACGCGGCCGGGATCGAAACCGGGCTCGACGGCGAGCGACTCGGGTCCCGCGAACTCTGGACAACGATCACCGTCGCTGCGCTCCGTCCGGCAGGTCATCCTGGCGCATATCCTCTGCGACCAGCGCCGCCGGCCGCGTCGACGACTTCGAGACGCGCGCGCGCGGCGCCGTCGACTCGGCCGCGCGGCGCGGACGCCCGTAGTCGCGGCACCGGCTCTGGCACGGATGTTCGCGAATGTCGGCGATTCCCCTCGCAAATTAAGACAAGTCTTACGCGTCCGAGTCGCTTGAGCCGAGTACCTCGTCGAACTCGGCGTCAAGCGCTGCGCGCATGTCTGCGGGCGAAAGAGTGCCTGAATCAATTCCTCGGTCGTCGCCGCCAGGTAACGCGCGCCGAGCGCGTCGGGGTCGAGCCCCAACTCGACGGCCAACAGCATCGCGTATATGTTGCCTTGAGCGCGCCGCGACGCGGCCGCGCGCGCCGAGCACTCGAGCGCGACGGACGTCATCTCGACGGACGCGAGCGCGCGTCCGTCGAGGCAGTCCAAGACGAACGCGAGCGCCCAGTCCACCTGGCGCAGCGCGCCCAGGCTCTCGGATGGTCGCAGGCTCAAGGCCTGCACCCCGCCCGGGCGTCCCACGTTTGGAGACGCTTTCAGGCTCCAGGCGGCCAGGCCATCGACGTTGCGAGCCGAGCCGGCGGTCTCGGCTTTCGCCCATTTGGGCACTACCACCTCCGTCCCGTTTAGCGTCCCGTTTAGCATCGCTTTTCGCCAGTCGCCGGCGCCACGCATGCTCACGCTTCCCGGTGTTTTGCCGAGGTGAAAATCGATGCCTCAGGTCCGAAGGGAGGTCGAGGCGGCTAAGGAGGCTCTGAGGACAGTGAAGTGATCAACGTACATCTACGCCGGCGTAGATTAATTAATTAATATCAATCGATCATTTTGGGCCCGCATTCATTAGTCCTCCGTAGAGGTCGTGCGTCGACCGCGCGCGAAAAAAAAATCCACGCCATCAGAATTAGAGTTTTGATCACTTCACTGTCTGAGGAGCCTCCGAGGGGGCCTCTGACGCCTCCTCTGCCGAGCGCGAACCTCGACGGCGTAGCGTCTACTTACGTGAGTTTCACCTGGAATCCCGCCGGCCGGCGACGGCGTCGACACAGGATAACGGGCCGATCCACAGAAGCTCCGGGGCCGCGACCCCGACGCGCGCACCGCGCCGCGTAATGAAAACTCAAGAGGTTATGAAAGAGGGGGAGGGGAGAGAACCTCAGGCAGCACTTCAGTTCCGCCCGCGACGTCCGCCGCCGCCCATGGGGCCCATGCGGCCGCCCGCCGCGCCGCCGCGGAAGCCGCCGCCGCCCATGCCGCCGCCCATGCCGCCGAGGCCCGCCATGGCCGCGGCCATGTCGCCGCCCTCGCCGTTGCGGCCCATGCGCTCGGCCATCTGGTTGATCGCGTCCATGTCGACGTCGGAGATGCCGCCGCGGCCGCCGCCGAGCTTGCCGAACGCGCCGCCGCCGCGGCCGCCGCCGTTCTTGCGGAGGATCTGGAAGCCGAAGACGACGATGAGGCCGACGAAGAGGATGGGCATGCGCATCCAGGAGATGTCGCGGTCCGGCGGGTCGTAGCGCAGCAGGCTCTCGAGGACGCGCACGGCGCCCGCGCCGTCGTCGTACGCGAAGAGGATCTCCTGCATCGACATGCCCGCGACGAACGACGCGGCGAACTTGTGCGGCGGCGCGGCGTCGGACTCGTTCGCGAGGCGCTGCGCGGCGACGAGGCGGTAGCCGCCGGGGCCCGGCACCGTCGTGTTGTGGATCGCGAGGAAGTGCGCCGATGAACTCACGAGGAAGCCCTTGGTCGTCGCGAGCTTGGGCGGCGCGACGTGCGGGGAGCTCGGGAGCTTGGTCGTGAGGCGGCAGGCCGGCGCGCCGCCGTCGCCCTGGCGCGCGCGCGTGTTGAAGGCGAGGAGCTCGCCCGTCTCGTAGGCGACGTGGAGCACGCCGGGGTTCAACGCGTCGAAGGCCACGTCGCTCACCGTCGCGGGCGGGCCGCGGCAGACCGCGGGCGAGAGGCGCCAGCGGCTCGAGGAGACGAAGCGGACGACGGCGCCGTCGGCGACGGCGAAGGCCGAGCCGCTCCGCTTGAGCGCCGTGATGGGCGCGTCCGTCGCGACCTGTGTGCAAATAAAATCGTCAACCGACTTCAATGTGCGCGTACGAGACAACTCGACGAGAGCAATCGATTCGTCCGAAAATCAGCCAAATCGACTTCGATTTGACCGAGCTAGAGAATTTCAAAGTTTGGTCGGGACGCCCCAAACCAGTGGTTGATTTGCACACAGGTCACAACGGCGACCTCGCCCTGCTTCGTGCCGTTGCGCGCGTAGATGCGCACGCTGCCGAGGTCGTCGGCGGCGGCGACGAACTTGCCGCTGCCGCGCCAGGTGAAGAGCTGGAGGTGCGCGACGCGCGCGAGCGACGACTCGTAGGACCCGTCGGGCTGCTCCACGGGCGCGAACGCGGGCGCGACCGTCGCCTCGGGCCGGACGACCAAGCCCAGGCCCGAGCTCGACCTACCAAGTGCGACGGGGTCGGATTTCTTCGCATCTTCAGACGGGGTCGGATTTCTTCACATCTTCGGGCGAAATTCACGCGAAAAAACACTCCTGTCGCTCGACGCTGAGCTCGACCGGAGCGCGGGCCCCGCGGGCCGCGGCGGCGGCGGCGGCGGCGCGCCGCCGTCGTCCTCGTCCCGGGCCCGCGGCCGCGGCCGCGGCCGCCGCCCCGCGAGGACGGCGTCGTCCTGCCAGAGCGTGAGGTTGTAGAACTGGACCTCGCCGCCCGCGCCCGCCGTCGCGAGCACGGGCTCCTCGGCGCCGTCGAAGGCGACGGCGGCGACGCCCCCGGCGTGGCCCGTGTCGACGGCCGCGACGACCTCGCCCGCGGCGTCGTGGAACGCGATCGTCCCGTTGTCGTACGCCAGCAGCAGCAGGTTCACGTAGTTGAAGACGGGCACGGACGGGCCGCGGCGGCCCCGGCGCTGGCCTGCGGGGAGGTCATCGTGGGGCCCGACGTACGTCTGGGCGGACCGCGACGAGAAGCTCTCGCGTACGCGTCGCCTCGGAAACTCTCGTCGAACCGGAGGCCGCGAAACGTACGAGGAGGCACGCGCCACGCCTCGGACGCCGCCGCGGACCCGTGCCGAGCTGGGGCGGCCGGCCGCGCGTGCGGAAGGAGAGGACCTGGAGCGCGCCGAGCGCGCCGTCCGGCGCGAGGCTCACCTTGTCCATGACCAGGTCGCCCACGGCGTAGCCGCCGTCGCCGCCGCGGCCGTCGTAGGCGCTCCGCGGCCGCGGCCGCCGCGGCTCGTCGTCGCCGTCGCCCCGCGGCGGCGGCCGCGCAACGCCCGGCGCGCCCGGCGGCGCCGCGCGCCGCGCCGCGGCCGCCGCGGGCGCGCACGACAGCGCGGCCGACGCCGCCGCGAGCGACGCGCACGCGTCGCCGCCCGCCGCCGGCAGCGCCGCGCCCGCCGCCGCCGCGCGGCGCAGCGCGCCCAGCAGCTCGACCTTGCGCTGCGACGCCGCGATGAGCGCCTCCGTCGCCGCGAGCTCCGCGTCGAGGGCCGCGAGCGGGCCGTCGGCGCCCGCCGCCAGGGCCCCGGACGCGGCGACCTCGACCTTGGCGTTCTTCTTGCGGCCGAAGGGGCCGGCGTCGGCGCAGGCCAGCGCGAGGCACGCGAGGACGCCGCGCAGCTGCATGATGCGACGTTGCGTGAGTCGCTGTCGATGGCGTTTTTGAGGCGAGCTTGTGGTAAATCTGCGGCGAGTCTTCAGCTTTGCTGCCAGTGCCCCGATCAACGTACATCTAGGTGCACCCATAGGAAATTAATTAATAAAGATCAATCATCGAATTCCGGCCGGCGGAGCCAGAGTCATTAGTCGTCCATAGAGGCTGTACGTCGACCGCGCGCGCGGGCGCGGTGTCGCGGCGGTCCGCGGGCTGAAATCACGGCCAAAATTGGGTTATGGTCGTATCAAAGCAAGTTTGATGATATTCGCGCGTTAATTGCACGTTTGCGATGGCTTTTTGCGCGCGGTCGCTGGTTCGGGTCGCGAAATCGCAAGATTTAACTTCAACAAAAGTGCTGAAGTTCAACAAAAATGTTGACTTTTAAATCCAGGCTATCAGAATCTGAGTTTTGATCGGTGCACTGT
>NW_008705607.1:11489-19879 GCF_000186865.1 Aureococcus anophagefferens
GGAAACACGGGGCTCCGCGCTCCGCGCGTCGCTACGGGGCTCCGCGCTGCGCGCGTCGCTTCTAAATAAGACCACAACAACCTTAAGCCACGCCGCTCAGCGACGCGATGGCGATGAGGAGCTTCCGCCGGGGCCCGAGGGCGACGCCGATCTCGACGAGGTCCTGCTCGGTGACGAGCGCGAGCGTCGCGACGGTGTCGACGTCCTCGGCCTGGAGCCTCGCGCAGACGTGGGGCGGGAGGCCCTGCTTCGCGAGGAACGTCGCGAGGTCGTCGTCGCGCGACGGCGGCGCCGCGGCCGGCGGCGCGGCCGCCGCCGCGGCGCGCGGCGGCGGCGCCGCGGCCCGCGGCGCCGCGCGGCCGTTCGCGCGCTTCGCCGGCGCGCCGAGCGCCGCGGCGTGCGCGTCGACGAAGTCGCCGAACTTCTTGTACTTGCGCGCGACGGCGGCCTTCTCGTTCTTCGGGAATTTGATCGCCAAACGCATGAGCCACTGCTCCCGCGGGAGCGCGCCGGCGAAGCGGCCGGGGTCCGAGGCGATGAGGCGCCGCGCGAGCGCGACGGACGCCGCGTCGCCGTCGGCGGCCTCCGCCTTGCCCTTGCCCTTGGATTTGGGCGCCGCGGGATTCGGCGGCGTGCCGAGCTCCGCGCGGTGCGCGTCCGCGAAGGCGCCGAAGGAGCCGTGGGCGTCGCGGATGGCCTTCATCTCCGCGGGGTAGCGGCTCCCCAGCGACCCGCCGAGGCGGTCGCACCAGCCCTTGTGGGGCAGGCCCGCGACGAGCGGGTACGACGCGAGCCCCTTCACGAGCGCGACGCGGTCCGCGTCGCCGCCGGTCTTCGCGGGCGCCGGGGCCGGCGGCGCGGCGTCGGGGCCCGGCGCGCCGAGCTCGGCGGCGTGGGCCCGGGCGAAGGCCGCGAAGGAGCCGTGGCGCGCCTTGAGGCCCTTGACGACGTCGGGTCGACTCCCGAAGCGGCCCGCGAGCGTCGAGCACCAGCGCGCGAAGGGCACGCCCGGGCCCAGGTCGAGGTCCGCGATGTGCTCGAGGCACTTGGCGACGACGGCCGCGTCGTCCGTCGCGAGGTCCGCCTTGCCCTTCTTCTTCTTCGGGCCGTCGCGCGCCGCGTCGCGGACGGGCGCGTCCTCGCGGCCCTCGAGGTAGACCTTCTCGCCGCCGCCGCCGGGCAGGCGCGGGCCGAGGACGACGCCGTCCAGTGTGTCCATGTAGGCGCGGAAGGAGCCCTGGCCCAGGTAGGGGAAGTCCACGCGCTGGCGGTGCGTCTTCGCGTAGCGCTCGAGGACGGAAGCGAGATACATCGCGCCGCCCTCGCCGCCGATCATGGCCCGGATGCGCGCGGCCTGCACGTCCGGCGCCGCCGCCGGCGCGAGCTTGGCGACGGCACCCTTCGCGGGCGGCGGCGTCCTCCCGGGGCTCGCGGCGGCGGGCGCGGCCGCGGCGGGCGCCGAATCGAACTCCGGCGGCGCGACGGTCGCGCCGCAGAGGTCGAGGAGGTGCTCGACGACGAAGGCCTCGAGCGACCCGCCGCCGGCGGCCGTCGCCGACGCCACGAGGTCCGGCCGCGGCGTCAGCACGAAGCGCAGCGCGTGCATCCACCCGGCGAGGTCCTTGTTCTCGAACTCGGCGCCGTTGCCCTCGAGCCGCTTGTGCATCTCCCGGACGACGCTCATCGCCGCCATATGATCCTTTTGCGCGCGCACGGAGCGGCTGCGGTGCTGGCCCGACGCGCCGCGCCAACGCCGCTGCGAATGGCAAGGCGACTGGCGGTCGCCGATCTCTGATCTGCTCGTGCTCGGCCGGGCTCCGACGGCCGCCTCGAGGTCGCCTCGAAGGCCTCCTCGGGCAAGGTCGAGCACGTCCTCGAGCGCGCGCTGCCACCGCCGGGAGCCGCGGCACCGTCACGCCGCTCCGCACGGCGCCGAGCCCAGCTACCCCCCACAGGCGCCCACCTCGTTACGCGCCGCCGCCGCCCCGGCTTCTCGCGGCCGCGTCCTTCTCGCGCGCGCGGGCCCAGATGTCCGCGTCGCGGCCCGCCTGGGCCGCGCAGTAGGCCGCCGACTCGAGGCAGTTCTTCGCCGTGGCGGCGACGCTGGCCCAGGCGATCTTCGGGTGCTCGTAGTAGCGGAACGTCGACTCGCCGCCGCAGCGCGGCGTCGCCGTCGCCTGGGCAGCAAAAGAGTGATTCAACGTCGCTTCAACGTGAGTATTCCGCGCGCGCGCGTTCCAGGAAAAGCATCCACGCTTCGAGACCGTTCAGAGAGATGATCGATCGTCCAAAGATCATCCGAAACGAGTGGAAACCGGCCGAGAAAGGAGCCTTTGAAGTTGGCTATTTCGCTCTCTTGTGCTGCCCCGGCCGTCGCCGTCGCGGCGGCGTCGCGCTCGCCGAACATGAGGTCCTTGCGCCGGCGCGCGCCCGTCGCGCCGCGCGCGCCCGGCCGCCGCTCGCTCGCCCACTTGCGCTTCGCGTCGCTCGCCGCGTGGGGCGCGTGCGCGATCCACGCGCGCTTCGCCGCCAGGAACGTAAAATTCGCGTCGCGGAGGCTCGAGATCCAGTCGAGCTTGTTCTTGCCGTAGCCCGCGAAGCGCTCGTCGAAGAGCGGCGGCGGCGCCGGCTTGCCGCAGCTCCGCACGACGACGAAGGGCTCGTAGAAGTCGCCGACGAAGCACTCGAGGCGCAGCGGCGCCGGCTCGTCGTCGAGCGCGCTCGCGACGACCCTGCGGGCGACTCGCATCTTCAGACTTGAATACTTCGATGCGAGCGCTTCGGTCGTGCTTCGAGAGCAACCGGCTCGTCCAAACATCGGCCGAAACGACTTCGATGCGACCGGGCGGCGTTCCGCCGGTTGAATTCCGGCGCGGCTCCTCGCCACCGCGCGAAGCGCGTGGAGCCGTGGTGGTGGAAGGGGTGGCACCACGTGTCCTCGCCGTCGTCGTGGGCCGCCGCCGACGCGCGGGGCACGCCGCGCGCGGTCCGCCGGTAGCCCCGGTCGCGCCGGAGGCACCGGAGCAGGTCGTCGAGCGTCGCGGGCACCTGGGCAGGAAAAGAGAGATTCAACGTCGCATCAACGTGAGTGTTCCGCGCGCGCGCGTTCCGAAAAAAGAATTCACGCTTCGAGGCCGTTTCGAGAGATGATCGCTCGTCCAAAAATCAGCCAAAACGAGTGGAAAGCGACTGAGATAGGAGCCTTTGAAGTTGGGAATTTCGCACTCTTTTCCTGCCCTGGCGGGCACCTCGGACCCGTTGACCGTGCGCGTCTTCTCGCCGCCCCAGAGGGGCCCCAGGCGCTGGCCGTCGCCGTCGAAGCGCGTCGCGCCCCGGAAGTCGAGGGAGAACGCGGGCGCGACGATCGCGGTCCGTTCGCCCGCGGCGGCGACGGCGGCCTCGAGCGCGGCGCGCGCGCCCGCGCCGGGCCAGAAGTCGACGTCGACGACGAAGACGTGGGACGTCGCCGCGCCGCGCCAGGCCACGTTGCGCAGCCGGTTCACGGGGTACTCCTCGTCGGGCGCCGCCGCGCGGACGAACGCGATCGCGGCCCTTCGGCAGGGCCGCGTGACCGCGTCGACGGTCGGCGCCATGCGCCGCTCCTCGACGGCGTCCTCGACGTAGACGGCGACGGAGATGTCGCCGGTCCAGCGCTCGCAGATGGACCGCAGATTCCGCAGGCGCTCCACGGACGTCTGCGTCACGAGGGTGATGCCCCGCGGCGCGCCCCGCTTGCACGCCGACGTTTCCGCGCCCGCGGCGGCGGCGGCGGCGGCGAGCAGCGCGACGGCGCGCCGGCGGACCATGGTCGTCACGCGATCATCGGCAGCCCTCAGAATGGATATCGAAGGCCACCATAATGTTGGCAGCTGAAATCAGTGAAGTGCACGCCGGCGACGTTGAACGACGCCACGCGTGCAGAAGTCGCCCGGAAGTCCTCCGCGATGAGTGGACACGAAGAGAGCATGCGCACGGATGTGCCCGATCTGTTACCTGCGGTCAATGCGGCCAGCTTACCCGATTTTGCCAGTGACTATGGTGACATTTCCTTGATGCTTCATTGGAAACACATCGCTATGCGTTGTGAGAATCGCGTTTTGGCGCTCACCTCTTCTTCTCGGCGCCGAATCGAGACGGAATCGACAGAGTTGCAGCGCCTCAAAGAGACGCACCGGCACGAGGAACGTATGCTCGAATTAGAAATTATGCGCCTCCGGGCCGCGTCCGACGCGTCGGAAGTTTGCGAGGCCGGTGTCCGCAAGCGAAAGCGCAAGGATGAAGCAGAGGCGCCCCTTCTCGAATCGCGGACCTTGGCTCGGCTAGAGGCGGTCTTCGCGCAAGGAATCAAGATATTAGCAGAGCTGGAGCGGCATTTCGTTCGGCCGATCACCGGCGACCCGTCCGAACGCGCCGACCAAGAGAATCTTCGGTCGTACGCGCGGCTTTCGATTTTGCAAACGATGGTGGAGATTGACATCGAGGAGGAGCGCCGAGAGATGTTGAAGACGGGCGACCTCGACATCGCCCTGTGAGCATCGCTTGTTGAAGTCGCCCCCGGCCTCCGCGAAGTCGCGCCTCGGGGCCAGCCGCCCCGACGCCACCCGAGTCTGCGGACCGTATCGCCCCACGCATAGACTAGAGTGTTAGCAAACGCGGGGGGCATCACCGGCCGAACTTCGTGTAGACGGAGCGCTTGATCTGCGAGGACCGCGCGGGGTTGTTGAAGGCCGTGCTCGCGCGGCTGTTCGCCGCCTGCTTCATGGCGAGGGACTGGCGGCCGCCGTGGGCGGCGACGGCGGAGCCGATGGTCGCGCGGACGCTCTCCTCGATGCCGCCCTCGACCTTGCCGAGCACCGCGCGCTCGACCTTGGCCGCGATGAGCGTCGCGAGCGCGTCGACGTCCACGCCCGGCGCGAAGGACGTCGGCGACGCGCCGACGATGGGCGCCAGGTTCCGCTGGCCCTGCACGGGCGTCGTCGCCGCGCCGCGCTCGCCGACGACGATCGTCGCCGGCGACGCCGCGCCCGGGATGGGCGCGACGGCGCCGCCGCCGTCCTCGTCGTCGTCGTCGTCCTCCTCGACGAGCGCGTCGTCGAGGCCCCGGCGCTGGACGGTCCGGCCCTCGCGCTTCGCCTGCACGTAGTCGGCGACGTGGCGCAGGAAGCAGGCCTTGATGCGGTAGAAGGTCTGGGCGAGCCTCACGGCCTTGTTCTCCTCCGGGTAGCCCTGGTCGAGGATCGCGAAGAAGTCCGTCCGCTCGAGCGTGACGATCTCCGCGTACGTCAGCGACGACCCGTAGGTCTTGTCGATGTAGTGCGCGTGCTCGTCCCGAAGCACGAAGTCGTGGCCCCAGACCATGCCCTTGCCCATGGGCTTGCCGTTGCGCGCGACGATGCCGGAGTTGAGGATGCAGAGGCTGATGGGCACCTCGACGAGCTCCAGCGGCGCGAAGAGGCGGATCGTGAGGCACTGGCTCGCGTCGGCGATGAAGGTCGGGTTGATCTCCGCGAGCGTCGGCGGGCTCAGGTACCAGCAGTTGGCGAGCCAGGTCTGGTTGTTCGCCGCCGCCGCGACGGACCGCAGCGTCAGGCTCATCTGCTGCTCGAGCTGCCGGTAGTTCGCGGCCTTGGCCAGGTGCTTCGCGTTCTTCATGAACATGCGGCAGCGCCGCCGCAGGTCCTGGTCGAAGTTCCGGTCGCTCATCATCTCGTTCATCTCGTCCATGGTCTGCTTCCACTGGACCTCGTAGATGTCCATCGTCGCGAGCGTCGCGCAGAAGGACCCGATCGTGTAGGCCCAGAAGAAGCTCCCGAAGAAGATGAAGAAGGTCGCGACGCAGAACTCCGTCGGGTTCGTCGCCGTGATGTCGCCGTAGCCGATGGACGTGAGCGTGTAGACGGAGAAGTAGAGCGCCGCGATGTAGCGGTGCGGCATCGACGACGCGCGGAACGTCGGCCGCCCCTCGCCGCCCTTGCCCCGGGGGTCGGACTTGGCCGCCTCGAGCGCCCGGACCCAGGTCCAGGCGTCCTTCTCCGCCATGACGTCCACCAGGCCCCAGAGGCACGCCATCCAGTGGCTCACGAAGACGATGCCGAGCGCGAACGTGTACATGGAGATCTTCGCGTAGGAGATGGCGATGGACGACTCCCAGCGGGCCAGGGTCCGGTTCGCCCGCAGGACGCGGCCTAATTTCAACAGCTTGAGCAGCTTCACGAGGCGCACGGCCTTCAGCTTGTTCAGCGCGTCGACGGGGATGAGGTCGAAGGGGATCACGGAGACGAAGTCGATCCAGAACCAGCCCTTGAGGTAGCGCTTCGCGATGAGGATGCGGCTCCGGATGACCATGCCCCCGCGCGTCTCGTCCTGGTAGGGCAGGAAGAACTGGACGACGATGTCCTTGATGAAGACGACGTCGACGAGGCGGTTCAGCCACCAGATCGCCCACTGCTCCGGGTCCCCGCCGAGCTGGCGCGTGAAGCCCACCTCCACGGGCGTCACGATGGCCGTGAAGAGGAGGAAGAAGGTCGTCACGAGGTCCCAGCGCGCCATGTAGGACCCGTTCGGGTCGAGCGTGCCCCGCTGCCCGTTGCGCAGGCGGTGCCGCACGGCCGCGACCTCGAAGTGGATGTTCGTATCGTACTTGGCCGGCACGACCTGCTTGTTCAGCGCCTTGCGCAGCGGCGTCTGCGGCACGAGCCGCATCGTCGACTGGCTGCTGCCGAGCGGCCTCGCGGACTCGGCGCGGTCCGTGCGCGCCATCAGCGTGAGGCCGGCCGGGCGCTGCCTCGGCGCCGCCGGCTTCTCGAAGTGCGGTTCGTGGCTCGTGTCCGCCTCGTGGACCGCGGCTCTATGTCCATGCTCGATCGCGGCTCTATGGTCCATGCTCGCGGAGGTTTCAGGAAGGAGCGATGCCGCTTCCTGCGATCTTCCCGTCGCCGGCCCGGAGCGCGCGCTGTGTTGTCGGACGCGTCGAGTGAGCGTACGCTACCGGGTCGGCGACCGCCGCCGACCCGACACCGCGCGCACCAAGCCCGACGGGCAACTCAGCGCTCACCAGCGCGCTACAGACTCAAGAAAATTTAGGTGAACGTCGAAGGTTTGTGTCGCCGCGAACTGTGCGCCACTACTTGGTGCGATGGTTATTCCCGTGGCGCGCATGCCGCGGCGGCCATCGTCGCTCGCACCATCAGCGCGGGAGCTCGCGGACGAGATCGCGGCCCTCGAGGTGAGTCATCCCATGCCGACTCGCCGATCATCGGAGGCTGCCCATCGTAGGCCGTCATCGAGGTGCGCGCCCTCGAGGCAGCCCTCGCGGACAGTCCGCCGCCGCCGAGCTCGGCCCCGGAGGCCGACGGCGACGAGCCGGACCACGAGACGTCGCTCCTGCTCCAGCTCCACGCGGACGTCGAGGCCGCGGAGCGGCTCGTGCTCGAGCGCGAGCGGGCCGCGGCCGCCGCCGACGCGGACCACCGGCGCGTGCAGTCCAAGCTCGAGCGCGTCCAGGAGTGCGTCGCCCAGCTGCGCATCGCCATGGCCATCCAGTCCGCGGAGCACGTGCGCGAGATGGAGTGTCTGGGGTCGCAGATGCTCGCGCCGCAGGCGCTCCTCGACGAGTTCGACGGCTCCGCCGAGGGGTCGCAGCTCAAGAAGCAGATCGAGGCGGAGCAGGCCCTCGTCTGAAGCCCATCGTCGACGCGGAGCACGACTACGCGCGCACGCGCGCCGCCGTCGCCGTCGAGCACGTGGAGGCCAAGGTCCGCGACGACGCGCTCCGCCGGTCCGGCGAGCTCACGGAGGACGTGCGGAGCCGCCTCGAGCGCGCGAACGCGCGGCGCGACGTCGGCGAGCGCCGGGCGCTGGAGGCCGAGGCGCGCCTCGCCGCGCTCCGGTCGGAGATCGACCGCGAGGAGGCGCTCGTCGAGACGCTCAAAGGGAACCCGGCGGACGACTCCATGGAGCAGTTCCAGCTCCTGCGCGAGCAGCGCGAGACGGAGAAGGCCGTGCTCGCGCTGAACGACGCCCTGGGCAAGTCCGACAAGGACGTCGTCGACTTCCTCTGGTCCGTGGAGCAGGACGCGCCCTACTCGGTCGTCGCGCTCCACCGCTACCGCCGCGAGACGAGCCGCCTCCGGTCGACGATCGACCGCCTCGACCTGGGCAACTCCGGGTCGCGGGCCGAGCGGGCCAAGACCGGCGCCGACAGCCCGCCGCGCGCGGACCGCGCGGCGAGCGTCGACACGGTCCGCGACTCGGTCTCCGACCCCGAGGCCTTCGAGACCCGGTCCGAGCTCATGCCGCCGCCGAGCTTCATGTGACATACAACAGGGTGCTTATGTGCGTTGGCGGAGAAGACACAGGGGGGGGGGGGGGGGGGGGGGGGCCCCCCCCCT
>NW_008705607.1:19929-25870 GCF_000186865.1 Aureococcus anophagefferens
GGGGGGGGGGGGGGGCGGCGCGGCTCTCGCGGCGGCGGGCGCGCGGCGGCGGCGTTCGGGGGATCTCGGGCGCCTTCCTGGAGGTCACTCGGGGTGGCCGGCGAGGGCGAGAGAGTAGGGGTCGTCCGGGTCGACGGCGTCCTCGGGGAGGATGATGTGGAGGAAGAGCGCGGCGAGGAAGCCGATGCCGTAGGTCGTCTTGAGGAGGATGATCGTCGTCGTCCGGTTCGCGTCCTTGGTGTCGTCGTACTCGAGGCAGCAAAAGCCGTTATTGTTGGTGCAGGTCTTGACCGTCTCCGTGACGTCCTCGGTGACGGCCGCGGCGTAGACGCCGCCCAGATCCGCGCACGTCGTCTCGAAGGCCTCGTCGCCCGACGTCCAGACGTACCCGTCCAAATCGCAGGACGCCGGCGTCACCGTGTTCGTCGTCGTGACGGACGGGAAGACGTCGCAGGTCTTGTGGCGCGGCCAGAAGCCGATGTTGTGGCGCAGGTTGCCGCCGTAGAACGCGGCGGGCCCGCCGCCCTCGAAGAGCTGGGGCTCCATGCCGACGCCGATGCCGAGCGCCAACGCGACCATGAGGATGAAGTTGTTGCGGCGCGTGGGGTGGCGCGTCGCGATGCCCATGCCGGAGACGAAGACCATGGTGAAGCACTGGAGCACGACGCCGCCGATGACGCAGATGGGGATCGACGAGAACGCCGCGCCGATCTTGCCGATGACGCCGAAGAGGATCAACCAGAACGCGCAGGCGAAGCCCGCGGCGCGCGACGCGCACTGCGTGAGTTGGATCACGCCATTATTCTGCGAGAAGGTCGTGTTGGGCGGCGACGTGAAGAGCGCCGCGAGCAGCGAGTTGACGCCGTCGGCCAGCAGCCCGCCCTGGACGCGCGACTCGAAGTCCGCGCCCTCCGTCGGGAGCCGCGAGTAGAAGCACGTGTTCGTGACGTCGCCGATGGTCTCCGCCGTCGAGACGAAGAAGCCGATGACGATGGGCAGGAAGTACTCCTTGGAGAAGCCCAGCGGGAACGTGATGTCCCAGAGGAACGTGAACCACGGCGCGTTGCGGATGCGGTAGTCGTTGAAGTACTTGTACTTGCGGCCCGGCACCGCGGCCACCATGTTCGCCTGGACGCGGCCGTTGGACGTGTGGAAGTCGAAGGTCATGTCGCCGGCGACGGCCTCGTAGCGCGAGACGCCCGCGACGAGGCACCCGAACATCAAGCCCCAGAAGATGCACGTGGACTTGAGGAAGGGCGACCCCGTGAACTGGATGAAGACCGTGAACGCGATCACGGACGCGGCGAGGCCGACGTACTCGGCCGACCCGAACGGCAGGATCACGTTCCCGTTCTCGTTGCAGTACTGGGGCGAGCCGAACGCCGCGGACCGCGAGAAGTCGTTCTCGCCGCAGAAGACGCCGCCGCCGACGTACTTGATGCCCGACGAGATGAGGCTCACGCCGATGAGCATGACCGCGCAGCCCGTGACCACCGGCGGGAACAGGCGCTTGCGGACCTTGGACGGCATCATGCTGATGGCGATCTCGAAGACCGACGCGACCATGCACGTGCCGAGGAACTTGCCGTAGCCCTCCTTGCCGAAGCCGCGGCAGTCGCCGCCGTCGCACTTGCCCGCCGCGGACGCGTCGCGGATCTCGCGGATGACCATCTCGCGCGCGATGGGCAGGAACGTGAACGACGTGCCCATGACCGAAATCAGGCCCGTGCCGAGGTAGAAGCCCGTGCCCAGGATGCGCGCGCGGAAGACCTGGATGATCGTGAGGATGCCCGACGTGATCCACGCGGCCGAGATCATGTACTCGCGCGCCTCGCACATGGCGGAGTCGCGCTGCCAGGGGAAGCACGCGTCGCCGGCGATGAGCAGGCCGCCGGACGTGGCGATGCCCGCGACCATGGCCAGCGCGTGCTGCAGGCCCATGGTGAGCGCGACGAGGAGCGGCAGGCGCTCGTCCTTGGACAGGAACTTGGGCGGCGCGACGCCGCCCTTGGACCAGGGCATCGACGGCAGGCAGAGGTACTTGTAGTCGTACTTGTCCGCGCCGACGATGCCGCCGGGCGGCATGCAGACGTTGCCTGCGGGGGCGGGGGGCGGATCCGGGTCGCGCGTCCGAGGCCGCGCGGCGATCCGAGCGCGTCGACGGTCGCCGCGCCGCCCGCGCCCAGGATGGTCGTCGAGACGGGATCACCAGGACGGACGAGCGCGCGTCGGAGATCGTCTCGGTCGCGTCCCCGTGTGCGAGGCCGCGCCCCGCGACGTCGAGCGGCGCGAACCCGAAACATATCCGAAAACTATGACGTACGCCGCTCCGCACAGCCGGCGCCGGTCTCGTCCATCTCAGGCATGCTGACCGCCTTCACGGGCTCCTTCTCGTACTCCTCGGACATGTTAGGGCTTGCTTCAGCTCGTTTTTCGCGCGGCGAACGCAAAGAGAGAGCTCTTTGAATCGAATCCAAAGGCCTGTTTCGACCACGTTTCGGTCGCGCCAAGGCAATTTCACGAGCGGCGTCCGGGTTAGTAGCGGCGCGGACGGCGGGCACGGCCGTCGGTCACTCGGCGACCTGGACGACGCGGGCGACGGCGGCGAGGAGGAGCATGTAGGCCATGACGAGCTGGGGGTGGAGCGCGAGGGACGCGGCCTTGCGCCGGAGCTCCGGGAGCCGCGGCGATCCCCGGGGCGCGGCGACCCAGGCCTTGAGCGGCCCGGCGACGTCGTCGAGGCGCAGGAGCGGCTGGCGGCTGACGAAGAACTGGAAGAGGACCATGACGGGCAGCCAGGCGAGGTCGTCGATCTCGGGGAACTCGGACTGGAGCTTGCCGACGACCTTCTTCGCGACGGGCACGAAGAACGGGTGGAACATGAACGCGAAGACGGAGCGCAGCCCGAGGCGCGCGACGACGTTGTCGCGCGTCGGGCACCAGAAGGTCGCCGAGAAGAAGACGAGGCCGCGCCAGAGCTCCGACAGGGCGCAGACGACGAGCCGCTGCGCGACCTTCTTCGCGCGGTGCTCGACGCCGGCGCCGAGCGGCAGGAAGTCGCGGAAGCGGTCCCCGAGGAAGTTGCCCGAGCAGCGCAGGTTCGCGGCGCAGAAGACGACGGCGCGCACCTTGTCGACCGTCGACTTGGGCCCGTGGAGGCCCGCGGCGCCGTTGAGCTCCGCGCGCGTGTCCTGCCACTGGCGGTTGACGACGGCGACCGTGACGACGTTGAGCAGGAGCACCGTCGCCGTGAACCACTTGGCGTAGGTGCTGCGCACGTGGACCGTCGCCACGGGGTCGATGACGACGGCCTCGGGCTGCACGGTGACGGCCGCGGCGGCCATGGGGTTCGTCCCGCCCTTGACGACGGACGCGGCCTTCGCCCGCGACGACGCGAAGCAGCGCCGGCACTTGGCGAGGAGCGCCTTGGAGACGACGGGCACGTCGAGGTGCGCGCGGTTCGCGTCGCCCGTGGCCGTCGCGTCGATGGTCGCGGCGCCGACGGGGAGGAACGCGGGCCACGCGAAGTAGGGCAGCGCGTCGCAGACGTAGCGCGCGTGGAGGCCGCCGACCTTCGTGCCGTACTGGTGCTCGTCGAGCATGAAGGCCTCCGTGCAGACGCGGAGCGCGAGGGCGACGGGCGGCACCAAAGTCAGCGCGCGGCGCCGGCCGAGGAAGCGCTCGAACGCGTAGGCGAAGACCTTCATGCTCGCGAGCGACAGCACGAAGTGCTTCGTCCGCGTGAAGTTCGGGTACTTGGGCGGGCCGATGGTGCCCATGCAGCCGAAGCAGACGCCGAAGCCCCGGAGGTAGGACGTGTAGACGATCTTCTTCAGGTAGTCGAACATGACCATCGCGAGCCAGATGCACATGAGCGCGGACACGCGGCCCTTGAGCGGCCGCTGCGGCGGCGGGTCGTGGCCGAGCGTGCGCTCGTTGTCCTCCATGGCGACGTCGGCCTTGAGCACGAGGCGGTCGTTGATGCCCGCGATGCAGAAGAAGGCCCACATCGCGAGCGGGCACGCGTTGAGCGACACGAAGGCCCAGAAGCCGCTCCGGAGCTGGACGTCCTCGAAGCCCGAGTGCTCGACGAGCACGGAGAGCATGGCGCAGCCGTAGAGCGTGCCCTGGAGGAAGACCGTCGACGCCTCGGCGAGGAAGACCTTGGACGCGGCCGCGGCTTTGGCCGCGAGGTCCTCCGCGTGGGCCTTGCCGAGCTCGTCGAGGTAGTCGCCCATCTCGCCGTCGGAGAAGACGCGCTGGGCGCCCTTGCCCTTGCCGTTGTCGTCCTTGGCCAGCGCCTTGTTGAAGAAGGCCATCGAGTCGACGCCGGCGGTCGCCGCGGCCTTCGTCGGTACCGTCTTCGGCGCGGGCTTCGCGGCTTTGATGGACGCGCGGTTCTTCTTCACGGGGCTCTTGTACGCGGCGCCGGACGTGGCGCCGGCCTCGACGAGCGCCTCCAGCGCGGCCTCGAAGGTCCGGAAATCCGCGTCGCCGTCGCCGACGGCCTCGCGCGCGGGCGCGAGCGACGCCTTCCACGCCGCGCGGTGGTCCGGGATCAGGGGCTCGACGATGGGCAGGGTCACGCGCCCGAGCAAGCCGTCGCCGATCTCCACGAAGGTCGCGACGCCGTGGTCGCGCGCGAGGCATCGCGCGGCTTTCACGTACTCGACGCGTTTCGTCATGTGCGCGGCCCAGTGGGCGCCGGACCGGAGCGTCGCGACGTCGGCCGTCTTGCCCGTCACCGTCGACACGACCATGGTCAAAGCCGTCGACCCCTTGTCGTGGAGGATGCCGTCGACGTCCCTCGCGAGATTCGCGGCGACGGGCACGAGGCGGCGGCTGTGGTCCGCGTGGGACGTGCCTCGCACGCGCCGGGGCCGCACCTTGGCCCCGCCCTCGCGGAGCACGACGACGACCCTGGCGACGGCGTGGGCGTCGCCGGAGAGCACCGTGGACCCCGCGCCGTTGACCGCGCCGACCTCGCAGACGTCCGACGACCGGAGGCCGGCCTTCGCGATGGCCGCCTCGCAGTCGTCGGCGCCGACGCCGACGGCCATCATGCAGCCCGCGATGGGCGCCGCGCCCTCGGCCATGCGCTTGGCCCGCGCGGCGACGAGCCGCGCGCCCTCGGCGACGGTGAGCGCGCGCGCCCGCGCGGGCGACGCCTCGAGCCGCGGCGGCGTCGACGGCGGGTCGCGCGCCGCGGCGATGAGCGCGTTGCCCTGGCCCTCGACGTCGGCGGCCGCGGCGAAGGTCGCCGCGGCGCCGGACGCGGCCGCGGAGAACTCGCCGATGCTGTGGCCGCAGCACGCGGCCGGCGCGACGCCGTGCGACCGGTAGAGCGCGTCGAGCGCGACCTCGACGGCGTAGAGCGACGTCTGCGCGTAGAACGTCGAGTCGATCATGCCGCTCAGGTCCAGCGCCGACGCGCCCTTGACCGGGTAGACGACGTCGCCGAGCGGCACGGGCAGCGCCGGCCGGCACTCGCGGGCGACCTCGTCGAAGACGGCGCGGTAGACGCCGCCCTTGTCGTAGAGCGCGCGGCCCATGTTCTCGCGCTGCCACCCGACGGGGCCGAAAACGAACGCCAGCTTGTGCGGGCCATCGGCGGCGGCCATACCAGAAGCTCGGGCAGCCCGACGTCGTCGTCGAGAGCCACGAATAAAAGGAAACTCGCAGGTCAACACCGGGTCAACATGAATGATAACGCCGAAGCTTATGGGGCGGCTTTCGGAGGGTGCGCGGGGGTGGTTTCGCGCAGCGGCCGGTGGTGGGGCTCGCCGCGTCGGCTCCGGGGGGCGCTCGGGGAGGAGCACCCCGCTGCGCGCGTCGATTGGGCGGCGGGGCGCCGAGCGCGAGAGCTTGCAGTGCTTGGCCGTCGGCGCGACGTCGCCCACGGGCCCGGGGGGCTGCCGCGCGCGCTCGCTTCGTTCGGATG
>NW_008705607.1:25920-31029 GCF_000186865.1 Aureococcus anophagefferens
CAATAACTTGGTCACCTGGGTTGTTGAACATCTCATTGCCCTTGCTCTCCCGACGCAATGACTTGACTTGACGCCCGCCAGTTCCCACCGTCGTCGCATCGTCGTTCGTGCGGGCTTCTCGTCGCATCGGTCGTTCCGTTCGCTCGAAGTTCTCACCGCTGCGATGGCTAGGTTCTGGCGCGCGGCGCTGCGGCGCGCGCCGTCGTGGGACGCCGCGCTCGCGCTGGCCGCGCCGCTGGGCTGCGCGGGTCTGCTCGCCGAGGCGCACGCGCGCACGGACCTCGCGGACGCGGAGCCGCCCGCGGCCGCCGCGCACGTGCCGCTCGCGCTCGGCGCCGGCGCCGCGCGACGGCTCGCGGCCGACGGCCTGCTCGTCGTCGACGGCGCGCTGTCGGCGCGCCAGCTCGCCGCGGCGCGGCGCGGCGCGGCGGCGCTGGCGCCCACACGCTTCGCGCGCGCGGGCGACCACGGCGAGCGCGGCGACCGCGTCTGCTGGGTCCGGCCCGACGACGCCGCCGCCGGCGACGGCCTGCTCCTCGCCGTCGCCGTGGTCCGCGGCGTCGCCGCCGCGCTCGAGCGCGACGGCTACGCGGCGACGACGCGCCACCGCGTCCCGCGCCAGTGCCAGCTCGCGCGCTACGACGCGGGCGCCAAGGGCTACGACCGCCACTTCGACAGATGCGCGCTCGGCGTCGCGGAGCTCGGGCTCCTCGAGTGGCTCCGGCTCAGCGACTACCGCGGCCGGGCCATCACGGCGATCCTCTACCTCAACGATGCAGACTGGGACGCGGACCGCGACGGCGGCGCGCTCCGCTGCTGGAAGGGCGGCGACCACCTCCGCGACGTCGCGCCCCGCGGCGGGCGCCTCGTCATCTTCGACGCGAGCGCCGTCGAGCACGCCGTCCTCGCGTCGACCGCGCCGCGCGCCGCGCTCACGTGCTGGGTCTCCGGCGAGCGCGCTGGCGGCGGCTAAAGTTCCCGGGGCGTGCGACGAGAACGTGGCGGGGTTCTTTGTCATGCTCGCACCACGCGGTCGAGGCGTTACGCCGAGCCCGAGGTTCCTCTTCATGTGGCTCTGCACTACGCGGCCGAGGCGTTACGCCGAGCCCCTCACTAGGCGTTGACGAGGGCCCTGAGCGCGGCCTTGACGCAGCCCTTGTGGATCCGGAGCTCGCGGTCGGCGACGTCCTTGGAGACCTCGAGCTCCTTGACGATGAGGTCGACGTCCTCCTTGTTCACCTCGACGGCGGCGAGCTCGAGCTCCCGTTGCCTTTCGGCCTCGGCGCGCTCGTCGACGGTCGTCTCGATGCTCGACATCGCCTGCGGAAACGCGCGCGGCGTTCGTCGCGAAACGATGGAGCGCAGCGGCGCGGCGCGCGCGATGAGGCGCGCGCGACGCAGAAACGGAGGCGACGCGGGGGCGCGCCTGCATCGCCTTGGCGCTGTCGAGGCCCGTCTCCTCGACATAGTCCGTCACCTATGCGACTTCGGCGTCGGCGCGGCGGCGATTGCGCGCACGCGGCGCGCGTCGCACCTTCTCTAGGCCGTCTTTCGCTTCGTTCTTCGCCATGGCTGGGCGGCGGCGGCGCGCGTCGTCGGGGCGCTCGCTGCTGCAGCGTCGCAGCACTTGGCCTGCTCGAACAGCTTCGCTGAAAGCCACAGGCTGAGGTGAGAGCGCCGCGGCGGCGCGCGCGCGCGCGACTGGGCGCGAACACGGCATTGCGACGCGACTGGGCGCAAACACACGGACGCGACTGGGCGCGAACGCGGCATTGCGCGATGCAGCGGCGGCGCTGGAAGGTGAGAGACGTCGTCGAGCTGGCCTTAATCCTCGGCGGCTTGATCCTCATCGGCAGTCCCTTCTTCCTGCTCGGCGGCCACTTCGCCACCCACCCGCCGCCGCAGCAGCAGCGCGCGACGACGGCGCGGCCGGCGCGCAAGAAGTACGCGCCGCCGAAGCAGACGCTGCTGCGGCGCGAGCCGTCCTGGACGCCGCGCGAGCCGGCCTACGGCACGCTCTGCGGCGTCTTGGACGCGTGGGACCCGCACGCGCCCGACGTGCCGCCGGGCTACGTCGACGCGCTGCCGCGCTTCGACGCCGCGCGACCCGAGGACCGGACCGCCGCCGCGGCCTACCGCGACGCCGAGCTGCCGTTCATCCTGTACAACGTGTCCGCGCTGCGGCGCGCGACGGCGCGGTGGACGCGGGCCTACCTCCGCGACCGACTCGCGAAGACGAGCTACAAGGTCGAGGAGAGCGTCGCCGGCCGGTCTTTTGTGTATTACGCCAAGGACGAGCGCGCGCCGGCGGGCTGGACCGCGCCGCAGGTCGCCGTGGCCATGACGCCGCGGGAGCTGGAAGCGGCGTTGGACGCGAAGAATCGGTCGCGGCTGTACTACGCGACGATCTCCGCGTCCGAGGGCCGCCGCCAGGCGTGGATCCGCGACGATCTGCCGTTCCTCGCGCCCCTCGACAAGGCGCGGCCCGGCGCCGTCGCGGGCGACGACTGGTGGCGCGACGCCGAGGGCGGCTCCGACGAGCCCCTGTCGGCGCACTTCTTCATGCGGCCCGGCTCGACGCGGCGCTGGAAGGGCATCAACTGCCGCCTGGGCATGCGCGGCGTCCAGCAGACGGCGCACTACGACGGCAAGCGGAACTGGATCGCCGTGATCGCGGGCGCGAAGCGCTACGTGCTCCAGCCGCCGCGCGCGTGCGCCGCGCTCGAGCTCCTCGGTCGGGGCCACCCGTCGGAGCGCCACGCGTCCTTCGACTGGGCGGACCCGGCGGAGCGGCGACGCCGCGCGGGCGGGCCCTTCTGCGACGCGCCGGCGGTAGACGTCGTCGTCCGCGAGTCGGACCTGCTCTACCTGCCGTCCTACTGGTTCCACTACATCGTCTCCGCGACGCGGTCCGTCCAGTGCAACGCGCGCACGGGCCTCTCGCGGAAGCGCGAGGGCTGGACCGACATCGAGCGCTGCGGCTTCGGAGCGCCGGACTAAGGACTGCATGGTGCCCCCCCAGACGTTACTCGTCACGTCGGATTCGCGCGCATGAGGAAGAACGTGCCCGGGAGGATGACGCCGTTGAGCAGGACCTCGAGGATGGCCGTGAAGGCGAGCCAGTGCGTCGCCTTCTTCAGGGACCGCATGAAGGGGTACGGGTAGTGGCCGCCGCTCCAGCCGAAGTTGAGGCACGTGAGGCCGCAGTAGAACGGCGGGTACAACGACGCGAACAACGTGACCTTGAACATGGCGTCGGCCGTCAAGGGGTAGACGTCGGGCCGCTTCGCGAGGAAGACGTCCAGCAGCGCGACGGGCAGCGAGGGCAGGTGCGCCGCGAGCGTGATCTCCGTGAAGTTCAGCCGCTTGTTCATCTCGTGCAGGACTTCTTTTCGCCACGTTTCCTCGAACCAGTTGAGCTTGAGAAACAGCACCGTCAGCGCGATGCCCACGACGGCGGAGAAGCACGCGAAGGCGTGGGTCATCGCCACGAGGCGGCCGTCGAGCAGCAGCTCGCCGAGGAACGAGAGGACGCCGTGGCTGCACTGGATCGTCAGAGCGTGCTTCGTGAAGAAGGCGTAGGGGCCGAGGTAGTTGCCGACGGCGTAGGCCGCGCTGCCCTTCAACGAAGGCGGGTTGCGGTAGGCGTCCGTGACGAGCGAGAAGCAGACGGCCGCCGCCAGGAGCCCCGAAAAAGCGCACCGCGCGGGCGAGAACGACAGCGGCGCCGCCGCCGGCTCGAACGTCCGCGACGCGGCGCACATGAGCGCCGTCAGCGCGACGAAGACGACCCAGCACCAGGCCACGATGCGCCGCTTCGTCGCCGCGTCCTCGGGCGTGTAGCCCATCTCGGCCCAGTGCGCGTCGCGGTCCCACCATCGATGGGCCCGCTCCCGCGCGTTCCGCAGGCGCTGGCGCGACCGGCCGCGGCCGCCGCGGCCCATGGCGACGTGGGGAGGTGGTTTTTAGAGTCGAGTCCGGCGAGGACGAGCGTCGAGCCCGGTCTCGTGCGGCGAGCGCGCGCAGAGCACACGAGAATCGCACGCCGACGCTGCGACTGGACTGATGCTCGCCGGCGTTGTGGCAAGAGGCTCAAGGAGCTGCCCCCTGCGCCTCTTGGAGGTGTTGGAGGTGGTCGCCCCCGCCGCGCGAGGATGGCCTCCTGGGCCAAGTACTCGGTCCTGTCGTCGCTCGTGACGAGCGCCGTCGTCTACTACGCCTTCGCGACGCGGGAGCAGTTCTACCCGACGGTGGTTTACCTCGTCACATCCAAGGTCTGCGTGCTGTGCCTCGGCAACCAGGCCATCGTCTTCACGCTCCTCGTCGGCCGCATCTCGAAGCAGCTCTTCCTGGGGAGCCTGCGGGAGATCGAGGTCGAGCTCCTCTACGAGAACTCGCGCTACGCCATCACGGAGACGCGCGTCGCCCCGCGTCGCCCTCGCGCGAAACGCCGCGGAACCCCCCCCCCCAAACCTAGGTGCCTGGCCCTGACGATCTTCCGGGAGGAGCTGACGACGCGCGTCTTCGCGCTCTTCACGGCGCTGCTCTTCGCCAAGGTCTTCCACTGGCTCGTGCAGTCGCGCGTCGAGCACGTCGAGCACGCGGAGCGCGTCTCGACTTTGAGCCACTACCGGCTCGGCGCGCTCATGCTCTGGCTCTACGTGCTCGACGGCGCGGCCCTGTCCATGTGCGCCATCCTGTGCATCCGCAACGGGCCGAGCGTGCTGCTCCTCTTCGGCTTCGAGTTCGCGATCCTCGCCGTGAGCCTGTGCGCGGCGGCGAGCCGCTACGGCCTCTTCGCCGTGGAGCAGCGCCTCTACGAGGGCCAGTGGACGGCCAAGGGGTCCTACGTCTTCGCCGTGGACTTCGTGGCCGAGGTCCTGCGCTTCGCGTTCTACGTCGTCTTCTTCACGATCGTCTTCACGTACTACGGCGTGCCTCTGCACATCGTCCGCGAGCTCTGGGTGTCGTACGTGTCGCTGCGGCGGCGCCTCGCGGCCTACAAGCGCTACCGCGCGTTGACGGCGAACATGGACGAGCGCTTCCCGTCGGCGACGGACGAGGAGCTCGACGCGTGCGGGCGCATCTGCATCATCTGCCGCGACGGCA
>NW_008705607.1:31079-45395 GCF_000186865.1 Aureococcus anophagefferens
CATGGACCAGGGCAAGAAGCTGCCCTGCGGGCACATCTTCCACTTCGGGTGCCTCCGGCTCTGGCTCCAGCAGCAGCAGTCCTGCCCGACGTGCCGCATGGACATCCCCGTGGACGACGCGCCCGCGGCGGGCGCCGCCGCGGGCGACGCGGCGGCCGCGCGGCGCGACGCCGGCGACGCGGCGCCGGCCGCGGGCGCCGCCGCGGCCGCGGCGCCGCGCGACGCGGACGCCGCGCCGCCGGCGGCGGACGACGACGACGGCGACCCCGTGGACGTCGACGAGCCCTGGGAGGACGTCGTCCGCGCGACGATGCGCCGCCTCCGCGAGGACCGCGAGGCCGCGCCCGCGGGCGCGCACGCGGCGGCCGCCGCGAACGTCGCCGTCTTCGCGCTCGCGGGCGCGGCCCGGGCGGCGCCCCGCGCGGCGCCGGCGGCGCCGACGCGCCTCCCGCCGGGCGCCGTCATCTGGACCGTGACGGGCGCCGACGGCGCGAAGATCTACGCCGCGCGCGACGCGGCCGCCGCGCCGCTCCGGGCGCTCGCGACCGGCGCGCGCGTGCTCACGGTCGCGGACCCGGCGCCCGACGCGTCGCCCCACTGGCTCAAGGTCGGCGACGGCTTCATCCACAACGACCCCGTGGTCCTCGCGCCCTACCAAGACCCCGCCGCCGCGCCGCCCGCGGAGCCCGCCGCGGCCGCCGCGGCGCCGCCGCCGAGGACGCCCGCGACGCCGCTGTCGCCCGCCGCCGCCGCCGCGGAGCGCCGCGCGCGCGCCGCGAACCCGCCGGCCCCGGCGGCCGCCGCGCCGCCCGCCGCCGACGCCGCCGCCATCGCCGAGGCGCTCGCCGCGATCCAGAAGCAGCTCGCCGCCGTCCAGCGCGACGTCGCGGCGCTCCGCGCGGACGCGGACGCGCGCCGGGCGGCCGCCTGATTGATGGGTCACGCGCGTGGTTCCCCGCCCCTTCCGCGCACTAGAACACTTATGCTCGCCAGTTACTTGCATTGGAGCTTCTTACATAGTGATTTGTAGTATCTCGGGAATTCCAGCCTGAGCCTCAAAAACGCTTCTTGTAGCTCCAGAAGCCGAGGATGTGCGCGAAGACGTCTTCGGGCAGCGGGGTGCTCGCGGCGCGCCGCCGGCTGCGAGTTCGCGCCTTGCCGGCGTTTGGGACCGGCGGTGCGCCGAAGCAGCGCACAAGTTTCGGCGGCGCCGTCGCGCGGCCGGCGAGGCACAGGTAGCGGAGGGAGAGGAGCTGGACGATGGGCTCGCGCTTGTAGCGCTTCCAGGATCCGGCCGCTTCGACGGCCTCGAGCAAGTCGATGATTTGTCGTCCTCTATAGCGTCTAGATCTATCTCTCTCAAAATCAGGCGGGCGGAAAATGCGCTGTGAAGACCGCCGGGCAAGATCGAGCGCTGTTCTATCATCGTTATCTCTATCATTGAATGCACCTCCGTGTCTGAGCAGAGCGTGCACCTCATCAACATTAAGGGAACCAGCGTTAACCATGAGCGCCGTACGGCCCGCATGATCTCTTAATTCGACGTTAGCGCCGTGCGCGACTAACAGGTCGATAATTTCCGCGTCAGCCAGGTGCAGAGGCCGGCTATCGTCACCGAGATCAGGATCCGCGCCGTGTTCGAGAAGAAACCGGACCACTTCGTGGTGGCCACATTCGGCCGCTGTCGTCAGCATGGTACCGCCATCCATACTTTGGTTCACGTCGGTGCCAGCGGCCAGCGCCACCTCGACACCTCGAAGATCTCCCTCCCAAGCCGCTTCGTAGGCAGCCTCCATGATCGACGGCGCGGCGCGCGGCGCTGAGAGGAGACGCTGACAGCGCCCGCGGCTGAGACCGGACGTCAACGGCGCCGATAGCCGAGCCGCCGCTCCTCACATGGGCAGCCCCGGCCTTGACGTCATCTTGAGACTCAAGGTGCCGCAGCTCCCGCGTGGACACGACCATTCGGCTGGAGCAGCCCCCGCGGGCGGCGGGAGGCCGGCCCATGCACCGGTTGCGGTGATGAGGAGCGCCTGCGCGCCGTCGTGACGCTCGACGCCATGGGCCAGTTCTCGAGCGTCGCCTGCCTCCTGGTCCAAGCGACGTGCTTGGGCTTCTTCGTGGGCAGCTTCCTGGACCCCGCGCTGCTGCGGCGGCCCATCTGCTGGGTCGAGCCCCACCTGGGCGAGCCGGCGGCGCGCTACGTCGCCGAGTACCGGCTGCTCCTCGACCTCCGGTGCCCCGGGCGGCCGCCGACGACGCGCGCGACCGCGGGCCGGCGGCCGCGGCGCGCGGACGACGCGCGCTGGTCGCCCGTGACGTCGAAGCGCTTCCCGAGCGCGCGCGCGAGCGCCGTCCGCGCGGGCCGGCCGCCGACGTCCGGCGCCATCTGACGCGACGCGGGGGACCATCGTAAGCCAATTCGACGACCGGCGGCTCTCTTAGTCGTCGGGCCCCGCGCGGAGCGCGTGGTGGAGCGCGACGGCGGCCTGGGCCGCGCAGTCCGCGAGCTCCGGGGGCGCGCCGGCGGGGCCGACGGTGAGCGGCGCGGCGGCGGCGGTTTCCGCGGCGGCGTCGACGCGGAGCGCGGCCGCGAGCGCCGCGTTCGACCGCGGGAGCGCGTAGACGGCGACGTGCGTCGCGGCGCCGTCGGGGACGGGCGCGCCGGCGACCCGCGGCAGGGCGACGACGACGGGCGCCGCGGCCGTCGCGGCGCCGCCGGGCGCCGGCGGCGCGCAGGCGCCGAGCGCGCCGCGCGCGGCCGCGGCGACGACGGCCCAGGCGCCGCCGGCGCCGACGGCGGCGGCGAAGGCCGCGGCGGGGTCGGCGGCGCCCGCGCCGGCGACGACGGTGCCGTCGCCGCGGAGCACGACGGCCGGCGCGACGACGGCGGGCGCGGCCGCCGCGCGGCGCGCGGCCGCGAAGAGCGGCGGCGGCGCGTTGAGCAGCGGGTAGACGTACTGCTCCTGGAACTCGCGCAGGGCCTCGGCGCGGGGGTCGTCGTCGTCGTCGTCGTCGCGCGCGCCCGCGGCGGCGGCGGGCGCGCGGTCCACGAGCCTCGACGCCGCGCGCGACACCTGGCGCGCGTGGAGCGCCGCGGCCTGGCGCGTCTCGGCGCAGTCCCGCCCGTCCGTGACGACGGCGACGGCCGTGTCGCGGCTGCCCCGCGCGATGACGACCTCGTGGTCCCGCAGCCCGAAGACGGCGACGTCGCTGGCGTCGCCGTCGCCGAGCCAGGGCGACAGGCCCGCGACGAGGCGCGCCAGCGGGAACTCCATGGGCAGCGTCGTCTGCGCGCTCGCGCTCACGAGCATCCGCCCCTCGAGGGTGCTGATGGAGCAGGCCTGGATGCCCTCCATCGTCTTTATCGAGCGGCAACTTGCATGGTTTTTTTGTTGTTGAAAAATTGGATGGCGGTGTGCGATTTTGTGTCCTCTGCGTCCAATGTTTCGGTCACGAGTCGTGAGCAGAGCCGACTGCGGCGGAGACCTCGCCAGATGCTGGGACGAGCCTGGTGACGAGTTGGTCATGGGTGCGGCGCCAACGCGTCATTTCCTCGCATGCCGCAAAAAAAAAAAAAAAAAGGCCCGGCCGCTCCCGGCCAGGATCGAGAGCCACAAGCACCTCAAGCATGAAGCTCTTCGCCGCCCTCTTCGTCACCGGCGCCGCCGCCTTCCAGGCCCCGAGCCAGTCGGCGCGCTCCCCCATCGCCCTCGAGGCCACGCGGTCCGAGGTCGCCGCTGCCATCCTCGGCGCCTCCGCCCTGTTCGCGCCTGCCGCCGCCTTTGCGGCACGTTACCGGAGTCCGGAAGCACCGCTGGCCCCCCGCCTCGCCTCGCCGCGTTGCAACCTCTCGCCCACCCCCCTGGATCATGGCTGCAACCGCGCTCCTCTCGCGCCGCGATAGAAACAATCGCTTGACAGTGTCGAACGCGCGCATCGAATCGAGTCCAAATCGCATCCGACCCGTTTTGTGTGCCGACCGCTCCACCTCCCATAGGGCGACGTCGAGTCCGGCGCGACCATCTTCGCGGGCAACTGCGCCGCGTGCCACGCGGGCGGCAACAACGTCATCGCCGCGGAGAAGACGCTCCGCAAGGAGGCGCTCGACTCGTACCTCGCGGGCGGCCGCAAGGAGTCGTCCGTCGTCACCCAGGTGACGAACGGCAAGAACGCGATGCCCGCCTTCGGCGGCCGCCTCTCCGACGAGGAGATCGGCGACGTCGCGGCCTACGTCATCGACCAGGCCAACGGCGACAAGTGGGACGAGTAGGCGCGTCGCGCGCGCAAGCCTCTGTCCAGCGCCCGGCTCTCTAAGGTCTCGCGGTGCGCCCTAATTCGGCTGTGACACGAGCCACAGACACATCGGCGCTTAGCACTCACGCGCCGGCCGGGTCGACGTGGACGAGCGCGCGGTCGAGGACGTGCGCGTGGCCCGCGGCCGCGAGGAGCTCGAGGAGCTTGACCTACGCAGAGAGATCAACACCGCGAAAGGAGACGCGCACGCACCCGCAGCGGCCGGTCGCAGCCCGCGAGGAACGCGGTCCAGACGAGCGACGCGAGTTCGAGCTCGCGCGGATCGTCCGCGTTCGCGCAGAGCAGCAGCGCGGCGACGGCGTCCGTGAGGCGCCGCTTCGCCGCGAGGCGCAGGAGCGCCACGTTGCCGTCGACCTGCGGACGACGCGATCGGCCGGCGAGTTCCTATCGACGCTCGCCTCGGCGGAAACAAGAGTCCCGACGCCGCGGGACGCGCGAAGAGCGCAAAGTCCGGCGCGTCCGTGGCGAGGCAGGCGGCGACGGCCGTCTGGAGGACGTCGTTGGCGAGGGGCGACGGCGCGTCCGCCGGGTAGAGCTCGACGAGCTCGGAGCCGTGCGCGAGCGCGAGGCGGAGGAGCGCGGCGCCGCGGCCGGCGGCGACGGCGTCGGCGTGGGTCGCCGCGCCGCGGGGCCGCGTCGTCGCCACGCCGCGCAGGAAGGGCCCGCCGAGCGCGATGGCGACGCGGAGCGCCGCGGCGTCGAGCGTGCCGAGGAGCGTCTCGCGCGCGCCGTCGCGCGCCTCCGAGGGCCGCGCGGCCTCGAGGACCTGGTGCGCGCCGACGAGGAGCGCCGCGAAGGCCGGCGCGGCGCCCTCGGTGACCAGGAGCGCCGTGAGGCCCGCGTAGCGCGTCGCGAGGAAGCTGAGCACGCGCGCGGACCGCTTCGCCGCGGTCAGGTCCACCGCGGACCTAGGAGAGCGCGCGCGTGCGAAGGTGTCGCGTTCATCTCTCGGACGCGGGCCGACGCGCGTCGCCTCGAGGTCCGCGCGCACGTTGGCGAGCGCCGCGCGCGTCGACGCGTCGATCGACCGCAGGACCGCCGCGGCGTCGAGCTTGCCGCGGAGCGCGCCGCGGTGCCTCGTGACGACGTCGTGCACGCCGCCCCAGACGGCGAGGTTCACGGGCAGCTTGTCCGGCTCCGACGCCGCGACCCGCGCGTGTTTCGCCATCTCCTGCGCCACGCCCGCCGCGTTCCCGCCGCGCGCGAGCTCCTGCTCGTAGGACGCGAAGTCCGCCTTGATCTTCGCGTGCTCTGTCATCGATTCGCGGAGCGCTGCTGCTGTTGGCTTGCAAATCGGCTGGGTTGCGCGGCTGGGGACTTGGTGCGCGCGACGGCGCCGATGGTTGTGTTTGACGGATCGATCGGCCGCGCGGCGCCGCGGCGACGACAAACACCGCGTGGCGCGTCCGGCGCCGACCGCTGGAGGCCATGTACAACCAACCCGGGGGCTACACGGGCGCGCCGTTCGGTCAGCAGGCGCCGGCGGGCCAGGGCTTCGGCCAGGCGCAGGGCTACGGCCAGGCGCAGACCTACGGCGCGCCGCAACAGCCGCAGAGCTTCCAACAGCCCCAGCCGGGCTTTCCGCAGCAGCAGAGCTTCCAGCAGCAGCCCTTTGGGCAGCAGGACTTCCAGCAGCAGCCGCAGCAGTTCCAGCAGCAGCCGGCGCCGCAGCAGTTCCAGCAGCAGGCGAGCTTCGCGGCGCAGCCGCAGCCGCAGGCGACGGGCCAGCCGTTCGGGCGGCCCGCGGCGGGCGGCGGGGCCTTCGGCGGCGGCCCGGGCGCGGGCTTCGACCAGGCGGCCGTGGCGTCGCAGGCCGTGGGCGCCGCGGCGGCCATGTTCGCGGGCGACTCGCGCGCGGCGCAGAACCTGGTCGAGGCGCAGGCCAAGGGCTTCGCGTCGGCGTGGCTGCCCGGCGTCGCGGCGTTCTGGGCGAGTCTGCGCGTCTACTTCGCCGTGAGCCACGCGTCCGTCGCCGGGAAGCTGCGGGCCGTGCTCTTCCCCTTCGCCAAGAAGCAGTGGCGGCGGAAGCGCGCCGAGGAGCTCGACGGCGGCGGCGACGCGCGCGCGGGCGCGCTCCACGGCCACGCGCTGCCGCTCGAGGACGACAACGCGCCCGACGGCTACGTGCCCCTCGTGGCCTTCGTGACCTTCGCGCTCGTCGCGGGCTACGTCCGCGGGAGCCGCGGCACGTTCACGCCCGAGGTCCTCGCGTCGATCTTCTCCTGGTGCGCGGGGCTCCAGATGCTCGAGATCGCCCTCTACTCCCTGGGGCTCTACCTGTTGGGCGCCCACAACGTGCCCGTGCTCGACGTCGCCTGCTTCACGGGCTACAAGTACGTCGCGCTGTCGATCAACGCGATCGCGCACTTCTTCGGCGGCGAGAGGGCCTACTACGCGGCCCTCTTCTGGACGGGGCTCAGCGCGTCCTACTTCATGCTCAAGACCATGGCCCAGGCCGTGCCCGCGGAGCTCGAGAGCTCCGCCGCGCGCCGCGAGATCGTCGTGCTCGTCTTCGGCGTGCTCCAGGGCCTCTCCATCTGGGTCCTGGGCCGGTCCGCCTAGGACGGGCGCGGGTTTTAATCGCGGCGGCGGGGATTTCGGCGCGATGGGTGGCTGCGCCGCTGCGCGCGGCGACGCGTCCGGACGAGGGAGCGCGAGGGGCGCGAGGCGTCGCGCGCGAGACCGCCGGCGCCCGAGCCGGAGAGCGCATGGTGCATTGACCGAGCCGAATCGTGCACGTCGAAATCGCGAATCGAATCGCTTCTGCCGCTCGAGTGCTCTACGCACCCGCCGCCGCGCACCGCAGCACTCGCGCGCCGCGCCGCGCCGCCGCGCCGCCGCGCCGAACCGAAAAGCGAAGGCCATGGGCAAGCAACCGGGCTGCGACCCGACGGCGATGAAGAACTTGCGGGAGCTGAAGGCGCTCTACGACGAGGGCGTGCTGTCGGAATCGGAGTACGCGAGCGAAAAGAGCAAGCACATGGACAAGCTCTGGCCGCGGCCGCCGCTCCCCGACGCGCCCGCGCCGAAGCGGAAGCGCGGGCCGCGGAAGAAGGCGCCGAAGAAGGACGCGACCGAGGCCGAGGCGCCGCCGCCGCCCGTCGCGGAGGCGCCCGGCGGCACGACGTCCGTCGCCTTCGACAGCGCGAAGGCGCTCGGCGTCGAGCTCGAATACGACGGCGCCGCGAAGCTCGTCCGGCTCACGCTCGCGCAGCCGGAGTCGGCGGCGCGCGACGTCGCGCCGGGCTCCGTGCTCGTGGCGATCAACGGCGAGCCCCTCGAGCTGCCGGAGGTCTGCCTCGGCGAGGACCACCTCTCGCTCGCGAGGAAGAAGGTCATCGCCGCGAAGGGCGAGGGGTCGACGGTGATCCTCGACTTCCAAGACGCGTGACTGCGTGTGTGCCCCCACGAAAGACCTAAGCTGTAGACTCGTCTCTGCGAGCGCGAGGCGGGACGTCGCGCCGCGTCGCATGCCGGATTTCCGCCAGCCAATCGCATCGACGCGTCGGGCTCGAGTGGCTCCTCCGTCTCGCGGCGCAGCACGCTCGCGGCGGCGGCGTTCGAGGCTCCGACTCCGGCGCGAGCGGTGGCGCGGGCGCGTCTCCGGCCGCCGGTCTGAAGCGCCGACCATGTTCGGCTTCGGCGGCAGCTCGAACGACCGCATCGCCATCACTTTCGACAACGAGGATGCGCGGCCCAAGAAGAAGCTGTCGAACAACGCCGTCGCGCACCCCGTCTTCGCGAACATCGAGCCCGTGACGGGTGCGCCGCGCGCGCGCGACGCGCGGCGAAGAAGCGCCGCCGGGACGCTTTCGCCGCAGGCGTCGTCGAGATCCGCGTGCCCCAGGGCAAGCGGCTCGAGCACCAGGGCATCAAGATCGAGGTCATCGGCCAGGCGCGCCGCCCGCGCCTCCTCCTCATTGATGCGTAAAACAGACCGTCCGCCGCGCGCAGATCGAGCTCTTCTACGACCGCGGCAATTTTTACGATTTTACGTGCATCCTCCGCGAGCTCGACACGCCCGGCGTGCTGTCGAGCGTCACCCAGCGCGCCCGCCGCGTCCTCGTTTCATAAGCGCCGCTCCGCAACCGCCGGCCGCCCAGGTACCCCTTCGACTTCTCCAACGCGGAGAAGCCCTACGAGTCGTACAACGGGCTCAACGTCCGACTCCGCTACTTCATCCGCGTGACCGTGACGCGCGGCTACCCCTCCGGCAACCTCGTCAAGGAGCAGGACTTCGTCGTCCAGCGCGATGGCAGCGTCCGCGGCTTCGTCGTCCCGCCGCGCCGCCGCGACGCGCGCGCGCGACACCGCCGCTCGACACCGCCGCGCCCGCGCCGCAGGGTCGCGCAGCCCGCGCCGGAGGTGAACAACACGATCAAGATGGAGGTGGGCATCGAGGAGTGCCTCCACATCGAGTTCGAGTACGACAAGACGAAGTACCACCTGAACGACATCATCATCGGCAAGGTCTACTTCCTGCTCGTCCGCATCAAGATCAAGCACATGGAGCTCGCGATCATCCGCCGCGAGGCCGCGGGCTCGGGCCCGCAGATGTACAACGACTCGGAGACGATCACCAAGTTCGAGGTCATGGACGGCGCGCCCGTGCGCGGCGAGTGCATCCCCATCCGCCTCTTCCTCTCGAACTTCGTCCGCGCACGCCGCGTCCGCCTCGTTTTTTGTTTCTTTTGTCACGGTCTTATTATTGCGCAGAACCTCACGCCGACGTACCGCAACATCAACAACAAGTTTAACGTGCGGTATTACCTCAACCTCGTCCTCGTCGACCAGGAGGAGCGCCGCTACTTCAAGCAGCAAGAGATCACCTTGTACCGCGCCGCGGAGTAGGCGCCGGCGGCGGGCGGCGACGTTCGGAGCACACCAAGCAGGGCAAAGGCCCACAAAAACTTAGTAATCAAGATCCCGGTCGAGTTTCGACACGCGGCTTCGCGTCGTCGAGGATCGCGACGCCGCGGCCCGCTCGGGGAGGCCGCCGCCCTGCCTGGCGTTCTTGAACGCGAAGCCCGCCCGGCGCAAGGGCGACGACGCCGCCGAGGGGGGCATGGAGAACGGCATGAGCTCGAAGGGTGGGCTTAGCCCGGGGTAAGATTTTGAGCGATTTTGCCTCGCCCCGAGTGACGACAGACGAGTGAGGTGGTTGAATAGGGAGCGTCGGCGACGAGCGTGGGAAGAGATCATGGACACGGAACTGATCAAGAAGAAGCGAGAGTACGAGGCGCGAAAAACTCGTACAAAGCTGGCGCTCAACATATGCACGATCTGCGGCGCAAAAGGCGCCAAAGCTTGTCAAGGGTGCGGCACGACGGCCTACTGTTCGACGGACTGCCAACGCATCGACTGGCGCGACCGGGGCCATCGCGCGGCGTGCAAGAAGTTCCAGGCCGCGGCGGCGGCGCGGGCCGAGGCGCCGACGCCCCCGCCGTCGCCGCCGCGGGACGTGTTCTACGGCCCCGCGCCGCGGTCGCACGCCGACGAGGTCCGCGCGCGCATCGCGGCGGAGCACGAAGCGGCGCGGGCGCGGCGCGAGGCGAACCCGGAGCGGGAGCCGCAGTCGGCGCGGTACGGGTCGCGGTGCCCGATCTGCCTCGAGGAGTGGGACGTGAATGTGGGGAACGTGTTTCACGTCTGTTGCTGCCGGCTGGTCTGCAAGTCGTGCAGTGGCAAGATCGGCACCGACGCGTGTCCCCTCTGCCGCTTACCGAAAGCAACGAATGCGGAAAACCTCGCGCGTCTGCGCCGCCATGTGGAGAACGAGGTGCCGGAAGCGATTACGTTTTTGGGAGATGCGTACTGCGAAGGTCACTACGGCCTCGTGAAATCCGATAAGAAAGCCGCGAAGATTTACCGGCGCGCCGTGGAACTCGGAGATGTGTCGGCGATGAGAAACCTTGGGGAATTGCACACTACTGGAAGTGGCGTCAAGCTGGACAAGAAGAAGTCGGAGCGGCTGTTTCGCGCAGCCGCAGACCGGGGGGACGCGATGGCGCAATGCAATTTAGGGGAATCACTCGTTTCTCAGCAGAAATTTGAAGATGGATTGCGGTACTACGCGCTCGCGGCGGATCAGGGCTTTACCTTTGGTGAGTTAAACCTTGGCATTTGCTACAAGTACGGAGAAGACACGGAAGTCGACCTCGGCAAAGCCAGATACTGGCTCGAGCGCGCCGCTGCCAAGGGCGACGAGGCAGCTATAGAGGCCCTCGCGGACCTCGACGCGCAAGTATAGCCTAATTTGTCTTTACGCCGCGTCGTCGCCCGAGCCCGAGATGGTGCGCTTGCGCGCGGGCGAGTCGTGCTTGGCCTTGGCGTCGTCGTCGCCGCGTTCCTCTCCGCGCCGACCTTCGCGGCCTGGTGTGCCTCGCGTTCTTGAACGCGAAGCCTGCCTGGCGCGAGGACGACGACGCCGAGGGGGCATGGAGAACGACATGAAGGCCTACATGAACGCGATGCTCTAGAGGTGGGCTTAGCCCGGGGTAAGATTTTGAGCGATTTTGCTTAGCCGCGGCGCAGGGAAGGACCGAAGGGGGAGAGAACAGCGAAGGGGGGCGTAGGGAAGCGTCACGGGAGGACACGACTAGGGCGGAGGCGTACGCGAGCACGGCGACGAAGAGGGCACGACGACGTAGGGCGGCTACTGCTCGTAGGCGACGCCGATTTTGCTTAGCCGCGGCGCAGGGAAGGACCGAAGGATTTGCCTGTTGCGAGTGACGATAGACGAGTGAGGTGGTTGAATAGGGAGCGTCGGCGACGAGCGTGGGAAGAGATCATGGACCCGGAACTGATCAAGAAGAAGCGAGAGTACGAGGCGCGAAAAACTCGTACAAAGCTGGCGCTCAACTTATGCACGATCTGCGGCGCCGACAAAGCCAAGGCGTGCGAAGGGTGCGGCACGACGGCCTACTGTTCGACGGCCTGCCAACGCATCGACTGGCGCGACCGGGGCCACCGGGAGGCCTGCAAGAAGATCCAGGCCGCGGCGGCGGCGCGGGCCGAGGCGCCGACGCCCCCGCCGTCGCCGCCGCGGGACGTGTTCTACGGCCCCGCGCCGCGGTCGCACGCCGACGAGGTCCGCGCGCGCATCGCGGCGGAGCACGAGGCGGCGCGGGCGCGGCGCGAGGCGAACCCGGAGCGGGAGCCGCTGTCGGCGCGGCACGGGTCGCGGTGCCCGATCTGTCTCGAGGAGTGGGACCGTTGGGACGTGAATGCGAAGAGCGTGTTTCGCGTCTGTTGCTGCCGGAGGGTTTGCAAGTCGTGCAATAAAAAGATCGAAAACGCGTGTCCCCTCTGCCGCTTACCGAAAGCAACGAATGCGGAAAACCTCGCGCGCCTTCGCCGCCATGTGGAGAACGAGTTGCCGGAGGCGATTACGCATTTGGGAGAGGCGTACAGCCGAGGTTGGTTCGGCCGACGGAAAGACGGAATAGGCGGAAGTCTACTTCGGCTCGTGAAATCCGATAAGAAAGCGGAGAAGATTTGGAAGCGCGCCGTGGAGCTCGGGGACGTGGACGCGATGGCAAACCTTGGGAGATTGTACGATCGTGGTGGAACTGGCGTCAAGCTGGACAAGAAGAAGGCGGAGCGGCTGTATCGCGCGGCCGCAGATCAGGGCGACGCGGTCGCGCAATGCGGTTTCGGGGATTTCCTTCATTCTGAGCAGAAACCTGAAGAAGCGTTCCGGTACTACGCGCTCTCGGCGGATCAAGGTTATACACGGAGTCAACTTCCCAATAAGGCGTCCGCTAGCACGTAAAGACGTCCCCGGGGCGTATCCAGCGTCCGTGGAGGGTTCCTAGACGCTTTGGGGAGGTACAATGACGTTTTTGGGCTTCGGGCGGCGCCCCCCGGCGAAATCGTGAATAATAATCTCCTAATTGCCTGAGGAGGTTATGGGCTGCCAGTAGACAGACAGACCGCACGCACGCCGGGCCCAGGGCCCGGCCGACCTGACCGACCTTTTCATCGTTTTCAGCGCCTTCGACTTCCCCATGGGCGACACGGGCGCTGACACCTGGGCGACCAAGGCCGCCTCGGCCGTGGTGGTGGAGGCCAAGGCCATGAGCACGAGCATAGTCAGCTTCGCGGATGCGGCGCCGCGGCCTCCGATCCGCCCCCGCGGGGTGATGACTCCTGCGGAGTTCCAGTCCATGGATGCGGGCCGCACCGCGCCCCTGACACTTTTCTACACGAGCCTGGCGAAGCAGGACGCCGACGGCGTCCCCGTCGACGGCGCGCTCCTCGTCCACGGCAAGTCGACCCATGACATCGACGAGGATTACACGGTCGTCAAGCTGGCCGGAATCGCGGTCGCCGACGCGCCGTTGGCCGTCGCGTCCTACGCTGTCTCCGTGCGGGCGCTCCCGGCCGCTATCCTACGCGCGCCGGGCAGACACAAGTACGAGGCCACGCGCCAGGCCTTCGGCGGCCGGGGCCGCGGCCCGAGTTCCGTCAAGACCGGCCTCGTCGACATGGTCCTCGTCTTCAAGAAGCAGTCCTTCGAGATCTTCCCGCTGGGCGGGCGCCTCATGTACGCCGCCGAGGACTTCGCATTCTACGACGCCACGTATTCTCCAGCGACGGCGAATTCCAAGATGCGGCCGAAGATCATTACCTACGTGGTCGGGACGGACCCCTTTTGGCACGGCGCCGAGGTGTGCCACCAGCTCAACAAGCAGATCTCGAACCAGCTCCGCGGCACGTGCTACGAACGCCACGTCGGCGTGCGGCGCACGCCCGTCAACCTCCGCGGCGGCAAGCGCATGACGCTCTACGTCGTGGTCGGCGACTTCGACTCTTCCGACATGGCGCGGATCCGCGGCAAGCTGCGGCCCGTCTCATACCTCACGGTCAAGTTGCTCTTCTACCACGTCCCCGAGCAGGTCGGCAAGGTCCAGACCCGCGTCGAAGAACGTTTCAAGCAGTCTGACGGCCGCGAGGCGCGCCGCCTCAAGCAGCTCTTTGTGTCTTTTCCGCCGGGCCTCATCGGCCACGCCTCGTCGTCCGAGACGATCAGGTTCCACTACCAGGTCAAGTGCGACGAGCTGTCGTGGTCGCACGAGATCGAGGACGTCATCTACGGCTCCCGGACGGTCCCGCCGGACCACCGTTTCGCGTACCTCCAGTTCTCGACGGTCCAGGCGGTCATGGACCTCCTGGAGCTGTCCGAGCAGGGCCGGCTCGCCGCGATCTTCGGCCGCGACAACCTGGCGGCGTGCATGGACGCGCGGGTCGAGGTGCCGAATGCGGTTCACCGCATGGACAACGAGACCGCGAGCATGCTGTCGCGGGCGTCAAATGCGGGTGCGGACAACCGCGCCGAGCTACGCTCCACGGAGGACCTGCTCCGGGAGTTCGGCCTGGACGAGCCCGACTATGATCGGGCGAGTTCGGCGGGCGGCGACCGGGAGAGCTCGGTAGCCGCGGTGACGGACACCGGCTCGCAGCCCTTCTCCGTGCCGCCCGTGCCGCCGCCGGGCTTCGCCGCGGGCTTCGGCGGGCCCTTGGCCCTGCCGCCGTCCGCAGAGCTCACCGAGGCGAACCTCCGCGCGGCCCGCGCGGAGGAGAAGATTGAGGCCCTGACGTCCGAGGTCGCGGAGCTCCGGCGGCTCGTCGGCTCCCTCGTGGACTCGAAGGGCGGCGGGTCGCCCCGCGGCGCCCCGGAGGCGCCGGGCTCGCAGCAGCCGCCGCCCCCGGGCGGCGACGGCTCCGCTATGGAGGTCTCCCAGCAGCACCTGTCTACGCCCAAGGCGCAGGGCGGGGAGCCCCCGCCCGCGCTCGCTCGGGGTGCGGCGCCGCCGCCACTGCCGGAGCTTGCGGAGATGGGCGGCACGGGACGCGGCGCCGCCGCGGCCGTCGCGCGCCTGCCCGACGAGGCCGCCTGGTACTCCGGCAATGCGGTGCGGGGCGAGGTTCTGCCGCTCGTCCTGCGGGACAGGCCGTTGTCCGCTTCGGGCGTGCTCGCGTCGCAGCATTTCGCCA
>NW_008705607.1:49557-54617 GCF_000186865.1 Aureococcus anophagefferens
ACGACGACGACGACCGGCCGGCCAGCCGGCCGACCGGCCGGGACCGGGGCCGACGGCGCAAATGGCGTCCATCGACGCCTCTGGCTTCGGCCCTGCGTCCCCGGGGTAAGACCAGGCGTCCCCGGCGTCGTAGCGACCGTAATTGTACTTTTCCCGATTAACGACCGGTCTGCCTCGCTTATTGGGAAGTTGACTCCACGTGCAGAGCATGTCCTTGGCTGTCGCTACGTGAACGGAAGTGGCACGGAAGTCGACCTCGGCAAAGCCAGATACTGGTTCGAGCGCGCCGCTGCCAAGGGCGACGAGACAGCTACAAGGAACCTCGCGATCCTCGACGCGCACGAGCACAAGACGGAGATCAAGCGCCCCGACGACACCATCGGCGACGCGTCAGTATAGTCTAATTCTTTTACGCCGCGTCGTCGCTCGAGCCCGAGCTGATGTGCCTCGCGCGCCTGCGAGTCGTGCTTGGCCTTGGCGTGGTCGTCGCCGCGTTCCTCTCCGCGCCGACCTTCGCGGTCTGGTGGTGCCTCACGTTCCTGAATGCCAAGCCCGCCTGGCGCAAGGATGACGACGCCGCGGCCCGCTCGGGGAGGCCGCCGCCCGTCTCGAGAACCACGAGACGCGACCGCCGAGTGTGGAGAGCGTGCTTGGCCGAGAGTCGGCGGCGCGAGGGGGCGCGGAAGAGGCGATTCGTGAGGGGCGTCGAGAAGTGCATAGTTGCCGGCCTCGTGTTGAGCTCTCTGATCGAGCTCTGCATCTGAGAGATCTCGACGAAGCCCTCGACCCCCCGCGAGCCCCCCTGACGTTCCTGGCCTTCACACGAGTCGCAGAGCATCTTGCCTCGACTCGAGCTCTGCGATCTGAGACCTGAGACCCTGAGCATCATGTCGTCCGAGTCCCCCACGCGCACGAGCGATTCCAGCCGCCGCCCGTCGGTCGAGGAGAAGCAGTCGGGCGCGGAGGTGGCCCCCGAGGACGAGTACGTCGAGCTCGGCGAGATGGAGGAGGAGTCGGCCGCCGACGCCGAGTCCGAGGACAAGGTGCGCGTCGACGTCGACGCGAAGCCCGGCCTGAGCCGCTTCAAACTCGCGGCGCTCCGCGTCATGCGGGAGAACGCCGTCGCGAAGCGCCTCGCCATGTTCAAGGCGCTCCGCGCGACGGACATGACGAGCTCCTACGCGGCGGAGTACACGGGCGCGGTCGAGGCCAAGACCGTCGCGTTCCACGCGCCTCGAGCGCGGCGCGGGCCTCGAGCTCTTCTACACCAAGGGCAAGCGCCTGCCCGGGTCCTACGCCAACGTCAAGGGCAGGGCGACGTCCGTCGGCGACGCGCGGCTCCGCGTCGTCATGCACGCGGGCCACGGCCTCGTCTGGTGGCGCGGCCACAAGTTCGGCCCCGTCAAGGCGTTCCGCACGCGGGGCATCACGCACTGCTTCGCCGTCGAGGACATCCTCCAGGTGGGCCTCCTCCAGGGCGACAAGAAGGGCCTGTCGTTCTTCGTGAAGCTCAAGCGGCCCGCGTCCGTCGTCACGTGGCACGGCGGCCGCCACGTCAAAGACTCCGAGGCCTTCGAGCCCTTCTCGCTCGTCTTCTCGGCGCAGACGCGGGCGACGGCGTCCATCTTCATGGGCGGCTTCGAGCTGCTGCGCCGCCACCACACGCAGCTCTTCCACGAGGACGACGAGGTCGACGAGGCCGACGCGTACTCGCTCGCGCCGCAGGCGACGCCGTCGGGCCTCTCGGAGGAGCCGACGCTCGTCGAGACGGCGACGGCGTCGCTGCGCGCCGCCGCGGGCCTCAAGCCCCGGAAGTCCCTCGTCATCAACGGCAAGATCAAGGCCACGGACCTCCAGTCGTCGAAGACGGCGTCGTTCGCGGGCGCGGCGCCGCTCGGGCGGCCGTCGATCCACGCCTTCACGCGGGGCGGGGTCCCCGCGGGGACGGCGCGCCGCGCGTCGGACGCCAAGGCCGTGCCCGCGCACGTGCTCCCGAGCCACTTCTCCATCGTGAGTTCGTTCTTCGAGCCGCACCGCGACCCGACGCACCAGCACTACCACCAGGACATCCAGGCGCGCATCGTCGAGGTCTACTACGAGGCCTTCGTCGAGGACCCGGACCTCGACCTCCTCCAGCAGCCCAAGATCCGCCTCCCGAACGGCAACCGCTTCCGCCTCCCGACGGAGCACTTCTGCGAGGGCGTCTGGTGCACCGCGACGGTCTCGCGTGCAAATCAAATCTTCAACCCGACGTCAATGTGCGCGTACGCGACCGTTTCGACGCAAGCTTTTCTGCAGTGCTTCGAGAACTCGCTGAGAGCAATCGATCCGTCCAAAAATCAGCCGAATCGACGTCGATGTGACCGAGCTAGAGCATTCTCAAGTTTGGCCCCGACGTCCCAGCTCACCGGTTGATTTGCACACAGGCGACGGTGGACCCGAACGGCTACGACGAGGACAGGAACACCTACACGCTCATCTACCACGAGGGCCCCTTCGAGAACCGGAAGGGCACGGTCATCAAGATCGCGGGCTTCCCCCAGGGCACCATGTTCGAGAAGGTGCCGCGCGAGCACATCTTCGTCGACATCTTCGACCAGCCGTCCAAGGGCAAGCCCTACTTCACGCTCGGCGCCACCTTCGTCCAGGTGCTCCTCTACGCGTTGTGGACCTACACGCCCGCGTCCCGGGGCCCCCACGGCGGCCCGTCGACGCTCGCGCTCGACGTCGTGTCCGCGTGGCCCGACTGCGAGGACCAGCGGTCCGAGGTCTGGCGCTACTGGGGCTACCAGTTCGTCCACGGGTCCAACGCCCACATCACCTTCAACGCCCTCGTCCAGATGGCCACGGGCATCCCCCTCGAGCTCGCGCACGGCTCGTTCCTCGTCGGCTTGGTCTACAATTTGGGCGTCGTCGTCGGCGCGCTCTCGGTCATGTTCAGCGACCCGACGACGCTCGTCGTCGGCGCGTCGGGGGGCGTCTACTGCCTCTTCGGCGCCCACTTCGGCCACACGTGCCTCAACTTCCACGAGCTCCACCGCGGCATCTTCAACCGGTGGACGCGCTTCGGCCTCCTCGGCGCGTTCGTCGCCATCGACTCCTACCTCGCCTACCAGGACCTCCGCGAGAACAAGAACGACGCCTCCACGTCCTACAGCGCCCACATCGGCGGCTTCATCGCGGGCATCGGCTTCAGCTCGCTCTGCTTCCACGAGCTCGTCGAGCACTCCTTCGTCGAGGAGGCCGTGCGCTTCGGCTCCGCGCTCGTCGTCGTCGTCCTCGCCGTCTACCTCGCCATCAACGCGGCGGTCATGGACCCCATCAAGGGCATCCACACGCCCGTGCGCTCCGAGGTCTACTGCTGCTACCAGACCGCGTACTGCTCGGGCTTCTCCAAGTCCGACAACGACCTCTTCTCGTGCTCCTCCACAAGTACATCGTCTGGCCCGACCCGGCGCTCGGCGGCTACGGCTGGCGCCAGCCGGACACCACCTTCTCCTGCGACCAGCTCGTCGACTGGGCCGCCGGCGACTCGGCCCCGACCGCGAACTAGGCGCGCGAGCCGCGCGGAGATCCCCCCCCCCCAAGCACCACGCCCCCGACCCCTCTCGTGTCCGCATCGATCGGCGCCCCCTTCCCTCGCCAAAACTACTTAAAAATACCACTTTGCCATGTTGCATATTCAATGTTGAACGATGCCGCTCTCAAAACGAGCATTCAAAAGTCTGAGAGCGGCGCCGCGCACCCGAAAGCGCCGCCGCCGCTGCGTCGCCGCGGCCGAACCGACGCCGTCGTCGCTCGACGCACGAGACCGGCACGCCCTCGCGCCGCGCACCTCGAATCAGCGCTGACCGCCGCCGCGCGCCGCACGCACATGGCGCTCTCCAAGCGCGACGAGATCGAGCTCCGCGGCGAGCTCGCGAGCCTGAGCTACGACCTGCCGCTCGGGTCGACGTCGCTGGTCAAGGCGCTCGTCGACGACCTGCAGAGCACGACGCAGGCCTACAGCTCGCTCCAGGCGCAGGAGGAGACGCTCTCGGGCGAGCTGAGCTCGCTGCAGGGCGTCGTCGTGCCGCTGCGCAAGGAGAACGCGCGGCTCGTGCGCGAGAGCAACGCGCTCCACGGCGAGCTGCTGCGCAAGGCCGAGCAGCACTTCGACGCCGACGCCGCGGAGCGCGACGCGCACGTGTCGACGCGGCGCGCGCTCACGGAGGCGCGCTACCTGCTCAAGAAGCACAAGATCCCGTTCGGGTACGACGAGGGCGCCGCGGGCGCCGAGGTCGGCGCGGACGAGGACGCGGACGCCGCGGCGCTGCGTCTGCGGGTCGGCGAGCTCGAGGCGCGGCGCGCGGACGACGAGAAGGTCCGGGACCGCCTCGTCTTCCTCGCGGAGGAGCGCGAGAAGGAGCTCGCGCGGCTCAACGGCCTCGTCGCCTCCGGCGCGACGGCGACGGCCGGGTCGGCGTCGGCGCTCGCGGAGAACGAGCGCGTCGTCGCGGCGCTCCGGCGCGAGGTCGACGCGCTCAACGCGCAGGTCTCGGAGCGCGACGGCGTCGTCGCGGGCCTCAGGGGCTGCCAGGACGACGTCGGCGCGCTGCGCACGGCCCTCGCGGCGGCGCGCGACGAGATCGCCGAGGCGCGCGCGGCGACGCGGGACCGCGAGGCCGCGGACGGCGAGCGTTTGCAAAAACTGGCGGCGGACGCCGCGGACTCGCGCGCGGACGCGGAGGACGGCGAGGACCGGGCGGCGCGCTGCGAGGCGCGCGCCGCGCGCGCGGAGCACGCGCTCCATCGGGCGAAGCTCGCGCTCGCGGCCGCGGCCGCGCGCGTCGCGCCGCCGCCGCCGCCGCCGCCGGGGCCCGCGGCCGCCGCGGCCGCGGCGCCGCCCGCGGCGGCCGCCGCGCTCGCCGCGGAGCGCGAGGCCTGGGCCGACGCGCTGGCGTCGGCCGTCGACGAGCTCGACGCCGCGCGCGCCGTCGAGGCCGCGGCCGACGGCGCGACGCGCGACGAGGCCGCCGCGGCCTACGCGAAGGAGCTCGCGGACGTCTCCTAGGCCGCGC
>NW_008705607.1:55242-65195 GCF_000186865.1 Aureococcus anophagefferens
GCCGCGACGCGGCGAAGCGCTTCGAGGCCGACGCCGTCGCCGCGCTCGACATGGCCAAGCGCGAGCGGCTCGCGGCGGCCGCGTGGCGCGAGCGCGCCGAGGCCGCCGAGGGCGCCTGCGCGGCGGCGCGCGCCGAGGCCGACGCGGGCCGCGCGGCCGTCGCGTCCCTCGCCGGCGACGCGCAGCGCGCCGCGGGCCGCGAGGCCGACGCGGACGCGCGCGCGAAAGCCGCGGCGGCCTCGGACCGCGCGCGGCCGGGCGACTTCGCGGCGGCGGCCGCGAGCGCCGCGGACGCGGACGCGCTCCGCGCGGCCTGCGACGAGGCCGAGCAGCTCAAGGCGCTCGTCGACCGCCTCGAGCACAGCCGCGCCGCGTGCAAGGCCGAGACGCGGCGCGCGCTCGAGGACGTCGAGCGCGCGCGCCGCGCGGCGCTCGAGGCCAAGGGCGACGCGGCCAAGGCCGCCGAGGCCGCGAACGCCAAGGAGGGTACGATCCGCCGCCTCGAGGCGTCGCTCCACGCGCTCGACTCGGAGCGCGACGCGCTCGAGGACGCGCTCCGCGCCAAGAGCGAGGCGTCGTCCGCGCTCGAGCAGCGCCGGTCCGAGCTCGCGCGGCAGCGCGACGACCTCCAGGCGCGCGTCGACGACGACGCGCGCCGCGCCAAGGCCCTCGAGCGGTCCCTGGGCAAGCGCGACGCGGAGCACGCGTCGTCGGCGCAGCGCCTCCAGGCGCTCGGCGCGGCCCTGGACGACGCGCGGCGCGCGGCGTCGGACCGCCAGGAGCTCCTCGACGCGTCCCAGGACGACCTGCGCATGATGACCAAGGAGAACCAGGCCGTCCACGCGGAGCTCGCGTCCGTGCGGTCGCAGCTCCGCCAGGCCACGGAACAGGCCGCGAGCCTCGACCGCGACTGCGACGCCTTGCGCGCCGCGTGCCAGCGCGCGACGGTGGAGCGCGACGACGCGCTCCACGTCTACCGCGCGACCTGCCGCGAGAAGCAGGCCGCCGTCGTCGGCGCCGACGAGTCGACGCGCGCGCGCCAGGACCTCGAGCACCGGCTCCAGGCCGCGCTCGACACGATCACGTCCCTCGAGGGCGCGCTCACCGACGCCAAGCGCGAGAACCAGAAGCGCGCGACCGTCGGCGGCTCCCTCGAGCGCGAGCTCGACGCCGCGGCCCGCGACCGCGCCGTCGACGCGCGCACGGTCGACGCGCTCCGCGCGGAGGTCGCCAAGCTCCAGAGCGACAAGGCCGCGCTCCACCACCTCCACGCCGCGCGGTCGCCCACGCCCCTCGCCCACGTCATGCCGGGCGGCCTCCCCTACCGCGCGCGGCCGTCGTCCGCGCCGCGCGCCGCGCCGACGCCGGACAAGGCGCCGTCGTCGCGCCACTCGTCCCCGGGCGACCGCATCGACGCGCTCCTCGCCCAGGCCCGCCTCGCGCAGACGGCCCGCGCGACCGCCGCCATGTAGGGCGCGCTAAGACCGGGCGCAAGAGTCTGTAGTCACGGGGCGAACTGGAGCGTCTCGCGGCACATGGGGCACAGCGTCTGGCTGCTCGCCCAGTCCTTGACATCGCGGGCGCCTTGATTGCCGGTCTGCGGCTTCTTGGCGATCTCGCTCGACAGGCCCTTGAACGACTTCGTGTTCAATTTTGGATACTTGTCCATCGCCGTCGTCTGCGTGTACCGCGCGCCCGTCTCGACCTCGCGCCAGAGGGCGACCATCGTCTCCACCGGCAAGGGGTTGTCGTGAACTCTCGCACGTCACCGCCAGGTCGAGGCCGAAGGTCGACTCTCGAAGACTCTCAGTGGCAAAGATTCGCGTTCGCCAAATCAAAGTAGCCACTCTCTGCCTTGGCGCTTCTCTAAACGTAGGGGGGGCGGGAGGAACCGCGGGGGGACGGGAGGCTCAGAGGGAGCCACTCTCTGCTACTGGTTCTCTACAGATACTCTTACGCGTGCACCCTCATCATCGTCGTCTAGTCGCGCTCGCGCGTCTCCGCGCGGCACGTCGGGCAGCGGAGCTTCCGCTTCCGCGAGCTCCGCCGCGCGCCGAGTCCGCACTCGGCCCAGCGCGATGCGGCGTACTGGCGCAAGCAGTCCACATGCAGCCCATGGCCGCACTCCAACGACGTCGCGCCGTCTCCCAGCTCCTCCATGCAGATGGGGCACTCGTCGCGCGTCGACGCGAGTGGCGGCGCGGCGCAGGGTACGGGCGGCGGCGGCGCGGCGAAGCCGCCGGCGCGCTCGCGCGGGATCTCGTCCTCGGCCGGCGTCCAGTGGGGTTGCGACGCGGCGACCGCGGCCGCGGACGGCGGCGGCGCGGCGGGCGGCGGCGCGGCCGCGTCCGGCGGCGGCGGCGCGGACGCGTCGACGCGGACCTCGTCGGCGTCGTGGTCGCTCTCGACCCACGCCCCGAGCACCTTCCAGCGCGCGCGGAACCGCCCGCCCTCGAGCGGCCGCACCTCGGCCGGGAGCCACGTGACGACCCAGCGCACGCGCGCCGGCGTCCAGGCCGCCGGCTCCGACGTAGAATCGCCGCGCGCGGCGTCGGCGCCCCGCTCCGCGTTTCGCGGCGGCGACAGGCCGAGAAGCTCCGGGGCTTCGGGGCGCGCGAGCATGGACCGCAGGAAGGAGACGTAGCGCGTGCCGTCGCGCGGATACAGACGCAGGTACAGCCGGTGGTAGTCCGTCTCCACGTCGGCCGCCCGAGGGCCCGCGCCGCACTCCTGCAGCAGCCGCAGCGCGTCGCAGCGCGCCTCCAAAGGTGGCATCGCCCGTGGATCGTGACGAAACAGGGGGATCATGCGCACGATGGGGCGCGGGACTCGCCGCGGCGGTTTCGCCGGCGGTTTCGCCGGACGCCGGACCTGCCGCGGCGGTCGCGCCACCGGCTTCAAAGGGAAGATGCTGCGCTCTCGGAGCTTCTCGCGAGAACGTGACCCGGCGCACGCGTCTATCGTGCGCGCCCGCTTGGGCTCCGGCGCGGGAGCTTCCTCGCTCGCGTCGCCTTCGGCCTCCGTCTCGGGCGCGCGCGGCGCGAATTCGCCCTCCTCAGACTCGCGCCGCACGTTCACGTCGTCGTCGAAGGTGTCGATGTCGATGGACACGTGCGACGCGTTCTCCCATTCGAGCTCCGGCGCCTGGAACACGAACGCGAGTTCTTTCGCGGCCGTCCGAACGTCGCCGTCCGGGTGGCTCTCCAAAGCCGTCAACAGCGGCAATGCCTCGCTGCGCCGCCGCGCGGCGTCGAGCGCCAGGGCGAGCCAGAGCCGCATCTCGCCGCCGCGTGTCGACAAAATCCCGCCCGCGAGGACGCACGCTCGATTCAAAAGCTTGACGGACTTGTCGCAGTCGCCGCTCTTCATGCTCTCGACGGCGGCGCCGTAGAAGATGTGGGACTGGTCCTCGGCGCTCGTGGAGTGGCCCGCTGCGTGTTCCTCGAGCACTTTTTGGTACGACGCGGGCGCCTCCATGATGGCGCGGGCCCGTCGGGTCGAGGCGGTTTCACAAGTCGCCAAACCCCAAATTGGCCGGGGCGGGGTCGGACGCAACGGCTTACCCAACCCGTTACTTACGACTTGCATTCGGCCAAAACGACTTACCTGACGGGTTACTTTCGAACTCGACGACTTACCCGGCGGCCTACCTCGGCCCGAGGCCGCGCGGGGCCCGTACTCGCGAACGGGCCGTATCTCCGGGCTCGAAAACGATGCCACCGTAGACGGTCGGGGTTCCTGTGTCTTTTTGTGCGGCGAGTCGCCCCTGCCCCCCGGGGGCTCCGATCCGTCGAAAGAACGAGAAGAGACGACTCAAAACGACGACGTGGCATCGATTCAGACGCGGCGCGGGCGGCGCGCGCGCGGCGTTCCGTTTTGGCGAGCCCAACGACTTACCCCGGGGCCCGACGACTTACCCTACGACTTACAATCGGCGCCGACGACTCAAAAACGGGTTACTTTTATCGTTGCGTCGGACCCCGGCGAAAATCAGCCCCGGCGCGCCGGCGGCCGACAGCGAGTCAGCCAAGCTTGGAAAACCTCCACAACTCCACTCGACCTTCCTCGCTCACGCGCGCACACACGCCACACATCATACTCACACCTCGTACCTCTCTCGTAGCCTCCCGGCGTCCCAACAAGTCCCCCCCAAGCCCCGCTTTTACGACTCCTTTTCGCTCCGCCCACGCCATCCCAAAAGAAAAACGTTCCCCACGACCGCGATCGCGCCCGTCCGCCCCCGGGGGGGGCGTCACCCCCCGGGGCGCGGTCGTCGTCGCCCCGGGGGGCGGCGGTGGCCCGCCGGCGGCGTGGTCCGCGGCGGGCACCTCGACGCCGGCGAAGAGCGACTCGCTCTTGCGCGGCGCGTCCGGCGGCCGGCGCGCCGGGACCCGCTCCGCTACGTCTTCGAGTCCTCGGTGCACGCCAAGCGCATGCAAGCCCGGCCTCCCACCTCGCGGCCCGCCGGCGGCGTGGTCCGCGGCGGGCACCTCGACGACGGCGAAGAGCGACTCGGCGCGGCCGGCGGCCGGCGCGACACGGACCCGCTCCGCTTCGTCTTCGAGTCCTCGGTGCACGCCAAGCGCATGCAAGCCCGGCCTCCCACCTCGCGGCCCGCCGGCGGCGTGGTCCGCGGCGGGCACCTCGACGACGGCGAAGAGCGACTCGGCGCGGCCGGCGGCCGGCGCGACACGGACCCGCTCCGCTTCGTCTTCGAGTCCTCGGTGCACGCCAAGCCCAAGCGCATCCGAGCTCGGCCGCCGACGTCGCGGCCCGCCGGCGGCGTGGTCCGCGGCGGGCACCTCGACGACGCGGAAGAGCGACTCGCTCTTCCGCGGCGCGTCCGGCGGCCGGCTTCCCGGCCGTCGGCGGACGTGCCTGAAAGGTCTTCAACCCCTGATTCGCGCGCCTCGTCCGTCGATCGTCGCCGCGGAACCGCGTCGATTTCCCCGCAGGCACCCGCAATATCGACCATGCACGTCATCATCAAGCCTTTGTGGGTACTCGCAGTGGCATTTGCTTTCGAAGGTGCCCAAGAGGCGCGTCCGGATCTCTGTCGTCGCTTCTTGAAAGTACATGACATCAGAGTCACTCGTCCGTCAAAGCGGGGACCCTCGCTCTTTTTTTGCCCGACCGCCAAGGCTGGCTCGTCAACAATCGATTCAATGATCAACCGGCATTTCTTGGCAAATACGACGGCAAAACACCAAGCGCGACGATCCTTCGCGGTGGACAGACATCTGTCATCAAAATTAAGTGAGAGCGATAAAAAGTTCCTGTGCAGCAAGCCGTTCGTCGCGCTAACCACCGTGCGCAATCCTTGGGATCGACTGATTTCTGCTTTCATCGGAAAAATAATAGTCCATCCTGACGGCCATGGTGGCGCGAGAGGGATGCGGGAACACTATGGCATTAAGCGAGCCTGTGAGGTCCAGTTCCAACAGGCGATCCGATTCGTGGCAGGACAGAAAACCCCAAACATTCATTTCATGCCCGAGAGCGAGCGATGCAAGCCAGAAAGATTGCCTTACGACGTCGTAGCGCGCATCGAACACGGATTCGAGTCTACTCTCTCAGAAGTCAGTGTGCGCCTTGGCTTTGACAAGCCGCCCCTTGCGAAGCACATCTCTACGACCCATGATTGCGCACGATCAAGTTGTTGCAAAAAACATCACTACCTTGAAATGCTCAATGTGTCTTCGGCGGCCGAACGGCGCCGGAAATTTTATACATCAGAACTGAGGGATCTGGTTGCCACGCGCTTTGCGACTGACATCGAGTCGTGGAAGTACACTTTCTAGTGTCGTAGTTCTTCCGGCCGGGTCAAACAGCGCTTCCGTACCAAGGTTCGTCAAGGACCCTGCCCTGAAGAATAATGTGAGGAGCCAAGCTCCGCGCGCAGGGACGACTGGGCCCCTGCAACAGGGACGATCCCGCTCCCTCCGAGGAGTCTCCCCGAGGTCCGGTGCGGCTTTAGCCCCCCCCCCAATGCCCCGCCAGCCCAAGGCTGCGCGTAGGCGGGCTAGGTCGCCTAATGCGCGAGAGAGAGAGAGTCGCCGAAACGAAGTCTCGAGAGCAGACACCTTAGTTAAGGTCCTTACCCATCACTACCTCCTTCCTCCCGGCGGCGCTTCTTCGGCGGCGCGTCGTCGCCGTCCCCGTCCTCGTCGCCGAGGACGAGCGCGCGCCACGCGTCCACGGGCACGGGGTCCTTGAACTTGCGCGCGAAGAGGCAGCCGTCGACGTTCGCCGCGGCGACGACGGCGGCGTCGAGGGCGGCGAAGGTCTTGGGCGACTTGCCGTTCTGGGACCAGTCGCACCACGTGAGCCGCCGGCCGTCGACTGCGGTGGTTTCGCGCGGCCGGAGCGGTGCTGTCGCCGTCGCCGTCGCCGTCGCCGTCGCCGGCGCCGGCGCCGTCGCCGTCGCCGGCGCCGTCGCCGTCGCCGCCGCGGCCTCGTCGGCGCCGTCGGGCCGCCGCAACACGCCGCAGAGCGCCAGGGACACGGGGAAGAGGAGCTCGTCGGGCGCCGTGCACTTGCGCAGGAGCCGCCACAAGGGCTCCGCGTCGTCGCGGTGCCGCGCCTCGCGCCGCGCGCAGCCGTCGAGGCGCGCGGCGGCCTCGGCGTGGAGGCGGCTCAACACGACCCACTGGTCCGCCTTCCAGACGTGGGCCGCGTCGACGGACCGGTGGACCTTGGCCCACTGGACCTGCAGGGCGTAGCCGTTGTTCGGCCGGCCCGTGCACACCATGCGGCTCGCGGGCGCGTCGACGAGGTCCGCGACGCGGTCCGGCCCGCACACGGGCACGCAGGTCTCGCTCGCGAAGGCGACGGCCGCCGGGTCGCCGCGGAGCGCCGCGTCGAGGAGGCAGAGCGTCGCGCGGCAGAGCTCCACGGAGCCCCACGGTGTCTCGAAGTGCTCCTTGATCAGCCGCGCCTTCGCCCAGGGCGACGCGACGCGCCCGGGCCGGTGCGCGTGCAAGTAAAAGGCGACGTCGACGCCCCGGGCGGCGCACGCGTCGGCCCACGCGCGCCAGACCGCCTCGTGCGGCAGACCGTCGACGACCGTGAAGCAGACCGCGAGGCGCCGTTTCCCGTCCCCGCGGCCGCAGGCCTCCTCGGCCTCGCGCAACGCGCGCTTCGCGCCGCGCTCCAGCGCCTCGCGCAGGCGCCGGTCGCCGCGGTTGAGCTGCGACCAGGCCGTGCGCGGCGGCCGGGCGCGCTGCGGCGCCGGCGCCGGCGGCGCGGCGTCCTCGCCATCATAGCTCTCCAGGAGGCTCGCGAAGGACATGTGCGATCTCTGCGGCTCGTACAACGTGCACAGACCGGCTCAGGCGCCGTCCATAGACTCTGGTGCCCGCTTCAGCAGCGTCAACATGCACATAAATTTACCACAAGCGAGCGAGCTCTTTTTTGCCGGCGCGAGGTGGCGGATCTGCGCAACCGTGGTGCGCGCGCCGCACCAGCCTCCGGCCCGCGAAGACCTCTCACTGTGCGTCGCGGCGACCGAAACGAACCGATGGCCGACTGGTTTCCCGAGACGACGAAGTTCTTCTTCGGCGACGACGAAGCGCCGAAGCCGTCGCACCACCACCCGGCGCGGGACGCTGCCAGCGACGGCGGCGGCGCGCTCCACCTCGACGTCAAGTCGCTGTCCATCCGCGAGCTGCGGCGGAGTATTAGCGACGCCGGCCTGGGTCACGCGGACTGCCTCGAGCGGAGCGAGCTCGAGGCGCGCTTCGAGGAGGCGCGGAGCCGCGAGTACACGGGCCCGTGCCCGTCGCCGGACGGCGCGCGCGCCGTGGAGATCGCGGGCCTGCGCTGCTGCGTGCTCGGGTCGCCGAACCCGGAGCTCGTCGTCGTCATCTACCACGGCTACTACGCGCCCGCGTCGGAGCTCGTGCCGCTCGCCCAGGTCTTGGAGGCGCGGCTCCACGAGGCGGGCCACGCGGTGCAGTTCGTGCTGCCCCAGTGCGGCGAGTCGGCCTGGTTCAACCTCGACTTTAGCTCCTACGTCATGGCCGTGCTCCAGGGCGAGGCGGAGAAGGCGCGCGTCGTCCGGGCCACACCGGGCGGCGTCGAGGAGATGCGCGCGTCGCAGTCGTCCTTCGTCGCCACGCTGCGCGAGCGCACGGGCCTGCCGACGTCGGCGCTGTGCCTCTGCGGCTTCTCCCAGGGCGCCATGGTGGCGCTGGACGTCGCGCTGCACCTGGACGAGACGTGCGCGGGCGTCGTCGTGCTCTCGGGCTTCGTCATGGCCGTGGAGCGCTGGGCCGAGCGCCTCGCGAGCCGCCACCGGGGCATCCGCGTGCTCCAGCTCCACGGGCTCCAGGACAACACGATCCCCTTCTACACGGCGAACTGGCTCTGCGACCTGCTGAAGACGAACGGCGCGCGCGTCATGTTCATCCCCCACAGCGGCGGCCACGAGTTCGGCCCGCCCCACGTCTTCTCGAGCCTCCTCTCGTTCCTGACGTCCCTCGTCCCCAGCGCGCCCATGTCCTAGTTTTCTTGCGGGGTCCTTGTTGTTAGCGCAGGGGGAACGACACGAGGGACACTGTGACGGGACCAAATTGAGCAGGAGATGGTCGCAAGCCGATCGCGAAGCGCGGCAGCATCTTGACGCATAATATCTACCTTGCACCCCCCGCGCGAGGAACAGACGACGAGCTGGGGCTGCCCCGCGGGCGCGGGCGCGAACCGATGCCGCTCCTGAGGGCCGTGAGCCGGCGGGCGACGCCGAACCTGACGTCGTCGAGCAAGCTGGGCGGCGAGGACGAGGGCGGCGAGGCGCCGGGCCCCGGCGGCATGAAGCGGGCGAGCTCGCTGCTGCGCGGCGACTCGGCGGGCGGCGACCTCGCGACGCACCGGGGCATCCTGCTCAAGCAGAAGGGGACGATGCTGACGTGGCCGAAGCGGTTCTGCTGGACGGAGGAGGGCCGCTTCTGCTGGGCGGAGCCGTCGACGAAGGCGAACAAGGAGCACGGCAAGGAGCGGGGCTGCATCATCGTGTCCGAGATCACGGCCGTCGACAAGGTGGCCGGGGCGGAGAAGCCGCCGTTCCAGTTCACGGTGAAGACCGACGACCGGACCATCAACTTCGCCGCGGAGAGCGACGGCGACCTCGACATCTGGGTCAAGGTCCTCGCGCCCAAGGAGGAGGCGGACGACGACGAGCTCGGCATCGAGGGCGAGGGCGAGGAGCAGGTCTGGCAGTTCCCGGCCCACCTCGTGCGCTCCGAGGAGGTCGTCGTGACGGCGCGCATGAACATGGGCGTCGTCATCTCCAAGTACGTCGGCGGCGGCTTCCGGCTGCGCCTCGACGAGTTGCAGGGCGCCCCGCCCGTCGTCGACGTCGGCGACGCGCAGGCGCGGGCGCTGGGGCTCCCCGACGACAACGGGCCGCCGCTCTGCGTCGTCGCGTCGGGCGCGGCGACCTGGAGCGCCGCGGAGCACACCCAAACCTTTGGGTGGTGAACACCCGATTAGCCCTCGATGGGCCTCAAAGCGGCGCGTAGGCCGCGGTAGCCGAAGGAAAAACGGCCCCGGCCGCGGCGCATGTACCCCACGAGGGCGCGGAGCCGTTCCAACCGTTCGTGATGGCGACTTCGCGGCTCAAAACGGTCGCGTGACAGCGGTAGGCGGCCCACGCTCTCAGAGGCCCGAGTGCGGACTCGTCGGAAACGCTGCTTCTGGCTCGTTTGGGGCGTGTGCGGGTCCTTAGTGATGGTATAAGAGATTCCGCGTGCTTGGTTCGATGCGTGCGGGCCCAAAACGTGACTGCGCGCGCGGCCGAAGCTCGGCGCCGACGACATTCCCGACGCGTTGACCGCGGGCATCCGGAGCGCCACACGTGCGAGGCGCTGGCCACATCCCTCCGGTGGGTCATATACTCGGTCCGGAAGCGTCGTGTGACCTCGGAAAACGTGTGAAGTCGTGGATCGCGACCCCAA
>NW_008705607.1:65247-84601 GCF_000186865.1 Aureococcus anophagefferens
GTCGCGCTGCCGCCGACGTTCGAGACGAAGATCGGCGTGCCCTGCACGGGCGACGAGACCGTGGGCGAGCTGTTGGACGAGGTGCTCAAGAAGCTCGCGGCGCGCAACGCCAAGCCGCCGCCGCCCTTCCCCGCGGGCGGCGGCGGCGACGCGGCCGCGGCGCCGCCGCCGCCGCCGCCGCCGGCCAAGGTCACGGCGACGCGCGACGACTGCGTGCTCAAGGTCGCGGGCAAGCGGTCCTACCTCGCGCTCCTCGACGCGCCCCTCATCGCGTCGGCGGACGTTGTCTTCGCGCTGCGCGACTCCGTGAAGCCCGTGCCGACCGTCGGCGTCGTCCTCGAGGCGAATCTCCTCCCCGAGGAGACCGCGGAGCTCGCGAAGGCGCGGGCCCGCCTGGGCGCGGCCTTCGACCTCGAGCGGCCCCTGGGCTCCAACGAGATGGCCCAGGCGCTGCGCGAGAAGCCGCCGAACGTCGCCAAGCTCGAGCAGCTGCCCGACGCGACGCTGGAGACGTACGTGCCGCAATTGGTCCAGGCGCTCAAGCGGCCCGAGGGCGCCGAGGCCGTGGCCAAGTTCCTCCTCGCGCGGGCGCTCATGAACCCGCCCTACGTCGGCGCCTCCGTCTTCTGGGCCCTGCGCAGCGAGATGTCCAAGGGCGGCCGGTGCGCGGCGAAGCACGGCGCGGTCCTCGCGGCCTACTTGGGCGCGTGCGGCCCGTCGGCGCGGTCCGAGCTCGAGAAGCAGGTCGTGCTCGACAAGATTTTACGGAACATCACGGCGGCGGCGGCGGACATGGACGACAAGTCGCAGCGCACGTCCTTCGCGCAGCGCGAGCTCCGGCGCCTCTCGCGGGCCGGCGAGTTGCCCGCGGGCATGGACCTGCCCTGCATGCCGGGCAAGCGCGTGGGCCGCATCTGCCCGGACAAGTGCCGCGTGCTCAGCTCCAAGGCCGCGCCCATGCTCCTCATCTTCGACGACGCGGAGTTCGGCGTCCGCGACGGGCCGGGCCAGCCGAAGCAGCTCGCCATCTTCAAGACGCGCGACGACCTGCGCCAGGACGCGGCCATGCTCCAGTCCATGCGCCAGATGGACGCGCTGTGGCTCAACGCGGGCCACGAGTGCTGGCTCCGCACCTACACCGTCGCCGCGACGGACGTCGACGTCGGCTGGATCGAGGTCGTCCGCGGCGCCAAGGAGACCGCGGAGATCCAGTCCGTCTGGGGCTCGGGCGCCATGGGCGCCTTCCAGAACAACACGCTCAACTCCTACCTCGTGGAGCACAACGACGACCCGAAGATGTACCAGGGCGCGCAGGAGCGGTTCTGCGCGTCGTGCGCCGCGTGCTGCGTCTCGACGTACGTTTTGGGCATCGCGGACCGGCACAACGGCAACATCATGCTGAGCACGGACGGGCGGCTCTTCCACATCGACTTTGGGCACGTCCTGGGCCACTTCAAGAAGATCAAGGGCACGGGCATCAAGCGCGAGAAGACGAAGTTGGTATTGACGCCGGAGATGATGTTCGTCATCAACGAGGGCGACTCCGTGAACATGAACGACAGCTTCGCGACGCAGTGCGCGACGCTCATGAACGTGCTCAAGGACCAGGGCAACGTGGCCCTGCTCCTCCAGACGCTCAAGGAGCTCGTGCCCGCGGAGCTCCCGGAGCTCGACGAGGAGTCGATCATGTGGCTGCCCGAAGTTTTACTAAAAGGCGAGAACGACCTGCGCCAGGAGCTGTCCAACGGCCTCAACGACTGGGTGCGCCGCCTCGACAACGCGAACCACAACCGCATCCACCAGGGCGGCCCGCCGAGCGGCTCGAAGCCCAAGCCGCTCGGCCAGGACCACCGCCGCGCGTCGACGGTCATGGAGGCGCAGATCGAGGTCGAGGAGCTCCGCAAGCTGCTGAGCGCGTCCGAGGCGAAGAACGCGGAGCTCGAGCGCGAGCTCGCGGCGCTGAAGCTCGCGAAGACCTCGAACTTCCTCGCGAGGCACGCCAAGGGCGGCGCCTAGGGCCCCCGCGGCCGCCGGCGCCCAAAAGTCGCGCGCCCCGCCGCCCCCAAGTTTTGCTACAGTCCACGCTACGTCTTCTGGGCCGCGAGGGCCTCGGCGAGGCAGTCGACGAACGCGCGGACGTCGGCGAAGCCGTTGTAGAGCGGCGCGGGCGCGACGCGGATGACATTGGGCCGGCGCAGGTCGACGAAGACGTTGCGCTTCCGGAGCTCGGCGAAGACGGCGTCGACGTCCGTCGGCGGCGCGAAGAGGAGCGAGAGCTGCGCGCCGCGGCGCGCCGGGTCGCGCGGCGTGACCTGGTCGTGGCTCCCCGGCGGGAGCAGTTGCGCGAGCAGCACCTCGAGGTAGCCCGTGAGCGCGAGGGACTTGGCCCGGAGCTTCGCCATGGTCGCCGCGTCGTGGAGCGCGTAGGCCTCCTTGAGCGCGACCATGGGCAGCGTCGGCGGGTTGCTGAGCTGGAGGCCCGGCGCGCCCGCGCGGAACTCGGGCTCCCGGGCCATGCGGAAGCGGCTCGACCGCTCGTTGCCCCACCAGCCCCGCAGGGCGCCGTCGAGGGCCCGCGTGTCGTGCTTGTCGTGGACGAACGCGCCCGCGAGCGCGCCCGGCCCGGAGTTGAGGTACTTGTAGGAGCACCAGCACGCGAAGTCGACGCCGTCGGCGTGGAGGGCCAGGGGCACGTTGCCCGCGGCGTGGGCGCAGTCGAGGCCCAGCACAGCGCCGGCGCCGTGGGCCGCGTCGGCCAGCGCCTTCGCGTCGTACCATTCGCCGCTGTAGTACTGCAGCGCGCCGACCAGGACGACGCAGCAGCGGTCCCCGAGCTCCGCGACCGCCGCGGCGAAGTCGGCGCCGTGGGGCACGCGCACGATGCACGCCGCCGGGTCGCGGCCGTGGTGCCGCACGACGGACTGGACCGCGTACTCGTCCGAGGGGAACGCCATGTCCTCGACGACTATCACCTCGCGCGCGCCGTCCGGCCGGTAGAAGGCGCCGAGCAGCAGGTGCAGGTTCACGGTGAGCGAGTTCATGATGACGACCTCGCCCGGCTCCGCGCCGACGAGGCGCGCCGCCTCGGCCTCGGCCAAATCCTCGATCGTCCACCACGCGACGCCCGGATTCGGCTTCCCGGGCTCGTCCTCGAAGTGGCCCTCGACGCCGAGCGCCGCCCAGCGGTCGAGGTCCGCGAGCACGGCTTGCTTCGTCGACGCGGGCTGGAGGCCCAGCGAGTTCCCGCAGAGGTAGACGCTCGGCCGCCCGGCGGCGTCGGCCGCCGGAAAGAGGAACTTGTCGCGGAAGGGCCGCAGCTCGTCGGCGGCGTCGGCTTTCGCCGGGAAGTCGGGCGACGCGACGGTCGTGCCCAGGGACGTCGCGTGCGCCTCGACGGCGGCGAAGCACGGCAGCGCGCGCGCGCTCGCGGTCACGGACGCCATGCTGCGGTAATATTCGGCGAGCTTTTTGCTTGAAGCCACCAGCACAGGCGCAGAGCGGTGCTTCGACCGTCGCGCGCTGCCGGCGCAGACCACACGCGCACACCCGCCTGCAACAAAACATGGGCCTCTTCGCTTCGAAGCCCGCGCCCTACGCCGACGGCGAGACGTCCATCACCATCGTCGGCGCCGGCCTCGTCGGCAGCCTGCTCGCGGTGGTGCTGCGGAGCAAGGGCTACGACGTGCGCATCTTCGAGCGCTACGGCGACATCCGCGCCATCCCGAGCGTCGGCCGGTCCATCAACCTCGTCGCGACGGTGCGGGGCTTGCGGGCGCTGCGCGCGCTTCCGCCGGACGTCTGCGAGAGGCTCCTACAACTCGGCACCAAGGTCACGGGCCGCGTCATCCACACGACGGACGGCGAGGCCTTGTTCCAGCGCTACGGCAAGGACGACAGCGAGTTCAACTACAGCATCTCGCGCTACGAGCTCAACAAGTTCCTCCTCTCGGAGGCGGAGCGGGCGGGCGCGGAGATCCGCTTCGGCCACCGGCTCGTCGGCGTGGACCCGGAGGGCGTCACGCTGACCTTCGACAAGGGCGACGGCGCCTTCGACGTGACGTGCCTCGGCCCCGTGCTCGCCTGCGACGGCGGCGGCAGCGGCGTGCGGAAGGCGCTCGGCGACGTCGCGACGGAGGCGCTCCTCGACAGCGGCTACAAGGAGATGCTCTTCCCCAAGGGCACGTCCCTGGAGACGCACGGCCTCCACATCTGGCCCCGGGGCACGCACTTCCTCATGGCCCTCGCGAACCTCGACGGGTCCTTCACGGGGACGATCTACATGGTCAACGAGGGCGACGGCGCGACGTTCGCGAGTTTGGAAAACGGCGGCGTCGAGGCCGCGGAGAAGTTCCTCGAGGAGGCGTACGGGGACGCGCTCGCGCACCTCGGCGGCGCGAAGCGCGCCGCGGAGCAGCTCGTGAAGAACCCGCGGGGCATTTTAGGCACCGTGCGGACGAAGACGTGGGCGTTCGGGGGCAAATTGGCGCTCGTCGGCGACGCGGCGCACGCGATCGTGCCCTTCTTCGGCCAGGGCATGAACTGCGGCTTCGAGGACGTCGACGTGCTCTGCGCGCTGCTCGAGGCCAAGGCGCCGCCGGGGTCGGCGGCCCCGGATTTCGCGGGCGCGTTCGCGGAGTACGAGGCAAAACGCAAGCGAAACGCGAACGCGATCGCGGACATGGCGCTGGAGAACTACGTCGAGATGATGGACCGGACGGGGGACCCGGACTTCCGCAAGGCCAAGGCCGTCGAGAACGCGCTCGAGAACTCGGCGCTCGGGTCGCGGTTCCGGAGCCGCTACGCGATGGTCTGCTACGGCGGCGGCCGCCAGCCGGGCGGCGTCCAGTACGACGACGCGCTCCAGCTCGGCAAGGTCCAGTGGGACATCGTCTGCGAGCTCGCGGCGGGTTTGGATGATCCGGAAAACGCCGCGGAGCACCTCGACGAGGCCAAGGCCGCGGCGCTCCTCGACTCGAAGCTCGCGCCGCTCCAGGCCGAGCTCGGCGTCGACCTGTCGACGATCTCGCACCACGCCTAGGGGTCTGTTCTAACTCGCGCTCGTTCGGTTCTTGTCATCGAGGGGGGTCGAAGGGGAAGCGGTCCCCGGGCTTGAGGTTCGGCGGGATGGTCACCGCGACGGCGCGCCCGTCGGGGAGCGTGTACGAGACGACGGAGCCGGGCCCCGCGCCCGCGGGGACCTGCAGCGTCGTGGCGGGGACCATCTCCTGCTCGGGCGGCTGCACGTCGACGACCTGGGCCGCGGGCGGCGCGGCGCATGCCCCGACGACGACGGGGTTCGCGCCGGGCACGCCGACGACGTGGCCCACGACGTCGCGGCTCATCTGCGGCGCGGCCGGCGCCGCGAGCCGCGTCCCCGCCGCGAGCTCCTGGAGCGTCGGCGCGGGGACGGATTCTATCGTCGGCAGCGACGGGTCATGCGGCGTGAACCGCAGGTCGTCCATCGACGGGAGCTGCACGAGAAGCATCGTCGGCGGCGGATCCGGCACCTGCACCTGGAAGGCGACCGAATAGCCCGTCGGCGAACCACTTGGGCTCGCGCGCGCTCTCGGCGCCTGCTGGATCCCGTGCGGGAAGGCGACCTGGAGCCGCGCGCCGGGCGCGGTCCCGGGCGGCACGGGCGCCCGCGCGCAGCGCGCGTCCGCCGGACCGAGCGGCAGCGTCTCCCAGACGTACGTCGGCTCCGGCGGCGGCGGCGCTGGTCCCCCGAACACTCCCTTGAGGCGCGCGGCCGTCGTCGGCGGGGGCGGGGGCACCTCGCGTCGCACGATCGCCGTCGCCGGCGGCGGCCAGGAGAACTCGATGCAGGTCCCTTCCCAGGGAATATCGTGCGCCCCCATGCCTCCGTTTCGGTGTCCCCGCCGGTCGGCGACGCCTTCTTGCTCTTCGACGTGGACCACGGAGATGGCGTCCGTCGCCGCCGCCGCCTCGAGCGAGACGCCGTGCGCGGCGAACGCCGGCGCGTGCCGCAGGCAGACGGCGTTCGCGAGCTCGATCCAGGCCCCCCGCCGTCCGTCGCCGAGGCACGTCCTGTGCGACCCAGAGACGAGCGGGCAAACGTAGCACGGGCAGCCCAGCGTCGCCGCGAGGACGCACTCTTTCGGGGCGAGCCCCACGGACGGGAGGCGGAGGAGGTCGCCCACGAGCGCGTCCCAGCTCCGCGCCCACGCCCCGGGCCGCCAGAGTCATCGGCACAGATTTCTGCGACCAGACGTTGCCGTTGGGCTCCGTCTCGGCCGTCAGCCAGCACTGGTTCGCCACGGTATCGATGTACACCTTGCAGCCCTTGGCGTCCTCCAGAGTTTCGGGGATCGCCGGCGTACAGCTGCTGGTGATCGGTTTTCGACGGATGGGCATGGTATGAAGGACGACGGCGCGGGTTTTGGGGATGAACGACGGCGCGGGTCGGGTGATGGGCAGCAGATGGACGACGGCGCGGGAGGGCAGCCGAATGGACGACGCGCAGGAAGGATGGTGAAGGCAAAAGTTTGAGAGGAGGCGCAAACCACCGTGCACGTGTCGGCGCGGCTCACGCTGGAGAGCCTCCGAGGCGAGACCAGTCAGGATCAGATCGACGATGCTGCGCTGGAGCTTGTGTTCTGCCCTCGCGGCCGTCGCCGCCCTTCACGCCTCGGTGCGTACGCCAGCGTTCATCGCGCGCTCCGGGCCGCGCGCCGTGCGAGGTCGCGCGGGCCCAGCGCCGTCGCGCCGCACCGCTCCGCTCCTAGGTCGACGCCTTTGGCGCGCGGCCGTCGCGGCTGTCGGCGCCCGCGCGACCAACGCAGCGAACGACGACGCTGCGCATGGGCTTCTTCGACAACGCGTTCAAAAACGAGGACATGGGGGCGGCGAAGCCCGCGGGAGGCGCGCAGAAGAAGACGGTCGAGGTGAAGGTCCTCGGCAAGCCCATGCAGGCCCTGCCCGGCCAGCGGCTCAAGGACGTCGTCCGAGCGTCCCGCGCGCCCATCTCGTGCGGCCCGCCGCGTCCCGACCGCGTCGAGCGGCCCCTCCCGAGCGCCGCCCGCGCCGCAGGTTCAATTGCGAGAACGGCAAGTGCGGCACGTGCGAGAGAAAAGTCAACGGGCGCAAGACGCGCCTGTGCGTCACGTCGGTGCCGCAGGGCGGCTGCGCGATCACGAAGATGTAGGGCGGGTGTATATAAGCATATTGTTGGAGTCGGCGGCTGCCGGGTTGCCCGCGCGCGCCCGGAGGGTCGCGCTTTGGGACGCAGCTGGTGGCGATTCTTTCTGCGCGTTTTTGTGCGGGCCCCAGGGACCGATCGTGGACCACGGCGCGGCGCTGGTTAACCCCTTGCTGGCGTCGGCGCAGCGTGGCTCAACATCGGCTCGGTAGGAACCTGTTGTTGACGTCCGGAGTCACTCAGTCAGCCAGAAGCTGACATGGACGCAATTAAAGCCCTCCTAATCGCGGCTCTCACCGTCTCGGTAAGCAACCCGACCACCTCGGCAGCTCCGTTCCATCCCCAGCAACCCTCCTGCCGATTTTCAACCGCTTCGATCCATCACTCGCGACGCTTAGGTGCAAGGTTTCGTGCCGCACTCCTCGCCGCTGGCCGTGCGCGCGGCGGCGCCGTCGACGCGCTCGACGTCGGCGCTGTCGATGGGATTCTTCGACAATGCCTTTAAGAACGAAGACCTGGGCAAGAAGCCCGACGCCGGCGGCGTCGCGAAGAAGAAGGCGCGCCGCCGCGTCGAGTCGACGTCCCGCCGCGCCGCGCGCGCCGGTTCGAGAGAACGCCGACGACGCCGGAGAGAACGGCGACGTCCCGCCGCGCCGCACGCGCCGGTTCGAGAGAACGCCGACGCCGGAGGGAACGGCGCGCGATGCGTCCTTCATCGGCGATCCGCGTCGAGTCGACGTCCCGCCGCGCCGCGCGCGCCGGTTCGAGAGAGCGCCGACGACGCCGGAGGGAACGGCGGCGCGGTGCGTGACACCCATTCCCGCGCAGACCGTCGAGGTCAAGGTCCTCGGCAAGCCCATGCAGGCGATGCCCGGCCAGCGGCTCAAGGACATCGTCCGCGCGTCCCGCGCGCCCATCAGGCGCGCCGAGCCGCGTCTTGGCCGCGCACTATCACGCACCCCGACGCACACCATTCACAGGTTCAACTGCGAGAACGGCCAGTGCGGCACGTGCGAGCAGAAGGTGAACGGGCGAAAAACGCGGATCTGCGTCACCGCGGTCCCCGCGGGCGGCTGCCAGATCACGAAGCTCTAGGGCGCCGCGTAACGAGCCTCGACCGAAAAATTAATTACCGCGCCCGCCGCGACGCCCAGTCGTAGACGGAGAGCGCGACGGCCTGGCCGCACGCGGTCCGCGCGAGCGTCGGGCCGCAGCCGCGGTAGAAGCCGAGGATGCCGTTGGCGGCGTAGATCTCCAGGAACGCCGCGCGGGCGCTGGAAAAGGCCGGCCGGTCCAGGGGCTGCGTCATCATGACCGTCTTGACGCGGTCCACGGGCAGCGTGCTCACGTAGAACGCCAAACCCGACGCGGCGCCGACGAGCGCCGTCGGCAGGCGCCGCTCCGTGCCGGCGACGTAGACGCTGTAGAGGAGCGCGTAGCCCGGCACGTCGCGGCAGACGAGCGGCAGCCAGCCCGCGTAGAACGCCGCGACGCCGCGCGCCTCGAGCAACAGCTTCGCCGTCGCGAGGGGCCCGAGGTAGTGGCCCGGCCCGGAGGCGACCTGGACCTGGAGCCGGCTCTTGAGCACGTCCTGGGGGCAGCTGATCGCCGTGTTGAGCCCGCCCGCGGCCGCGCCCGCGAGGGCGACGCTGCCGGTCTTTTCCCGGAAGGCCTCGAAGAGCGCGAAGAGCGACGCCTTGACGCCGCTGTAGGTCGCGAGCCGCGGCGTCACGCCCTGGAAGAAGGCCCGCGTGCCCTCGGCGGCGTAGGTGTGGCGGACGAGCGCCGCCGGGCCGAGGAAGGCGTCGAAGGCCAGGGCCCGCGACTGCAGGCGCACCTTGATCGTGTCGAAGGGCTGCTCGGCCAGCACCTGGCAGAAGCCGGACAGCGCGCCCGCGGACATCGTCGCTTGCGTCGCCGTGGCCATGGCGGCGGCGCGGCGCGGGCGATGCGCGGCGGCGCGGCGCGGGCGATGCGCGCCGCGACGCTGCCACACGCCGTGGAAGTGTGTTACCACAGGCGTGTGAGCCGATGTTGGCGATCGCACTGCTATTGCCAGCAGCCCATGGTGCACCTCGGCCTTTTTGAAGAATAGAATACGCGATGTCGACGGGCATCCAGAACGAGGAGCTGTCGCTGCCCCTGACGGCGTCGACGGCGCGGAAGCAGGAGCCCCGCGACGACGCGCGGCGGCTCCACCTCCTGCTCCTGCTCGTCGTCTGCCTGCTCTGCACGCTCAACGTCACGCTCGCGGGGCTCTGCGTCCACGGCTACGCGGCGCTCAAGCACATGAGCGGCGAGATGGAGCGCGTGAAGACGACGACGTCGAGCGCGCTGGACCAGATGCACTTCCTCAGCAACTCGACGAGGAGCCTGCTCCGCGTCACGGGAGACATGCACGTCGCGATCAAGAACACGACGCAGTCCCTCCTCACGGCGGACAGACACGCGCACAACATCGTCGACAACACCTACACCATGTGCAACATCCTATCCGTGGGCACGGAGAAGGAGAAGGCCTGCCACAACGACCTCGGCTACCGCGCCGTCGAGGACTGACGCGCGCGACCGTAGGACGAGGCGGAGTCTCGGGGAGGAGTGTTGCTCTCTCGTCGCCCGGGGAGGGCGCGTAGCCGCCCGGGGAGGGGCGGGGCGGGGCGTGGCGGGGCGCGCGGTCGCGCCGCGGGGACCCCCTCGGCCGCGGCCCCGCGGCCGCCGACGGCCGACGTTGAGTTCGGCACCTTTGTCACATCGTATCTTTATCGTTATCGGGGCAGCGCTGGGCGGCGGCGGCACACCTCGCACACCTCGCGTCGGCCCGTCGGCTCTCTTCGGGCCCCATGGCGGCCATGGCGGTGACGTTCACGAGCGACGGCCGCCAGTCGACGAAGGCGCGGCGCGTCGGCGCGCTGACGAAGGACGGCGACGGGAGCCCGCCGGCGTCGGTGCCGTCGACGTACACGAGCGACAGCAAGAAGGAGGCGCTGTGCCTCGAGTACGTGCGCCACTTCCGCGAGAAGTTCACGGCGCTCTTCCCGGACCGGCGCGAGCTCTTCCTCATGCCCCGCAACGAGTGGGGGCTGCCCAAGTTCGTGTGCACGACGCTGCGGCCGACGCTGCTGCCGTACCGCGAGATCTACGACTTCGGCACGCTGGCCCACTTCGTGGCCAACTACCTCCACTACGAGCCCCTCGAGTCGCCCAACGAGTACCCGGAAGTGCTGCCGTCGCCGACGCAGGTCCTCGACTGGAAGGTCGGCGACTGCTTCGACTTCGCGGTGCTCCTCTGCTCCTACCTCCTGGGCGCGGGCTACGACGCCTACGTCGTCTATGGGTATGCCCCGTCCTGGATCTGCCTCCGGGACCAGAGCGACACGATCGTGCCCATCTTGGAGCGCGAGGCCGAGGAGGCGGCGAAGGCCGCCGTCGCGCAGGAGGCCAAGGCCAAGGAGGTGGGCGACGGCGCGCCGCCGACCTACGAGGCGAAGCCGCGGGGCGTGCCGACGAGCCGCTACGTCGCCCAGCAGGAGGCGGAGCGCAAGGCCGCCGAGGCCAAGGCCGCGGCCGCGAACGACGACGACCTCGAGGCCGACGCGGCCGCGAAGCCCCGCGCGGAGGCGCCCGAGCCGCCGAAGCAGCTCCACGCCTGGGTCATGATCCGGGGCTTCAAGCGCGACGTCCAGTCCACGGTCTACGTCGAGCCGACGACGGGCCGCGCGTTCTCGCCCGAGGCCGCGCCGTACCGCGGCGTCGAAGCGGTTTGGAACGCGAAGAACTACTGGGTCAACATGCAGGGCACGGACGTGCCCGTCGGCGATTTAGATTTCGACCTGGTGAACTCGGATCTGTGGGAGTACGTCTTCATCGACCCCGCGAGCCAGGCGGGCGGCTCTGGCGCGCGCGCGGAGGACGACATGTACACGGAGAACGCGGACGGCATGGACGGTTTGGGGGGCGCGGCGTCCCTCGACGGCGACGAGGACGACGGCAACCTGCTCGACATCCCGCCGAGCTGGGTCGCGAAGCTCGCGGTGAGCCGCGGCGACTTCGCCTTGCGATACCCGCCCGACGGCCAGCGGACGACGCTGTACCACAAGGCCAAGCTCGAGCTCTTCGCGGAGAACCACCACGACCAGGGCATGACCGTGCGCCTGTTGATCTACAAGGACGCCGCGCGGACCGTCGTGAAAGAGTGCCGCGAGACGTTCCTGAATCGCCGCGACAAGCTCAGCCACCGCGTGCGCTTCCCGTTGGAGGGCAAGCTCATCGAGGAGTTCCTGCCCGGCCGCGTCTTCAGCCTGCGCCAGCTCGTCGAGTACACGGGCCGGCGCCGCGAGCTCTACTTCTACGTGACCGCGCGCCAGGACGGTTTGGTGTGCCGCGAGGACGACATCGGCCACAAGATCATCGAGCGCTTCGAGGGGCGGCCGGACCAGCTCGTCTACCGGTCCGTGTCCGTGAAGCAGGACCGCGTCACGGGGTCGAACAAGCCCCAGTACACCTTACCCGGCGGCGAGTCGGCCGGCGAGCTCATCGTCCAGAAGATGACGCAAAAGTTCGTGCGCAACGCCGCCCGCAAGGCCGACGAGGACGTGCAGAAGCGCACGTTCTACGTCCAGGAGGGCCGCATCCGCACGCAGTTCCACTACGACGACCTCCGCATCACGCGTTCCACGCGCGTGCACACGAAGGAGCGGCACGCGGGCGCGAACGCCGCGTCCGCGTCCGGCGCGCAGGCCGCGTCCGGCGGCGACGCCCGCGGCGGCGGCGCCGCGGCGGGCGGCGGCGGCGACGGCGACGCCGAGTCCATGCAGCTCGTGCTCGCCGCGGAGCGCGACTGCCTCACGGAGGTCCGGCGGTCGCAGCTCGAGATGCTCGAGCTCCTCAAGCTGCGCCGCCGCGAGGAAACCAGTGTCGTCGTCGACCGGCCCATCTTCGAGACGGCGCGCGAGCGCCGCGTCGAGGAGAAGACGGAGCAGGCCGCCGTCGAGAGCCAGGACGCGATCGACCGGCTCCAGGTCGACTACCTCACGCCCTTCCTCCAGAACGTCAACGACCTCAACGCCATTAGCTACGAGGAGGCCCAGCGCGCCCGCGACTCCTGCCTCAAGTCCCTCAAGGAGCGCCTCATCGAGCGCGCGAACATCATCATGACGCGCCTCAACGACGAGAACGCGAAGCTCGCGAAGAAGCAGGCCACGTTCCAGCGCAACCAGCGCGACAACGACCCCAGCGCCGAGGAGGACTTCGAGCGCTTCTGCTCCGAGGCCATGTTCCGGATACAGATCCTCGAGCAGCGCCTCGCGTCCCACGAGGAGACCGCGCTCAAGAAGTTCCAGGACCTCGACGAGAAGCTCTGCGCCGACCCCCGCCTCCGCATCCTCCAGGAGTGAGCGGGCGATCAGGGCGTAAGCGGCGAGGACCGTCATGGGGACTTTCATGAGGGGGCGCGGAGGCCTGCGCGGCGCGGGCGCGCAGCACGTCGCCGGGGGTCGAGCTCGTCTCAGGAGCTGCTCGCTACCGCTCGCGGAGACGACGATGGCAGCCGTGGACGAGCCACCGCCCGCCGAGGCCATGGAGACGGGCGAGGACGGTCCCGACGGCGAGGAGGACGTGTCCGGCGACGGCCCCGCGGGGACGCCGGCGTTCAAGCGGTGCCTCGAGCAGGTGCGCCTCAACGCGAGCTGCTTCGCGTCCTGGAGCCTGCTCCTCGCCGAGGCGGAGGCGTCGCAGAACGCCATGCTCGAGTCCATCTTCGGCCAGTTCCTCGCGAACTTCCCCCAGCTCTACGGCTACTGGAACAAGTACGCGCGCTGCGTCTACGCGCGCGCGATGCGCGAGTCCGGCGGCGACCTCGAGGCCGCGGCGTCCGAGGCGTGCGCGGTCTACGAGCGGGGCGTCGCCGCGACGGGCGGCGCGTCGGTCGACCTCTGGGTCAAGTACGGCGAGTTCCTCGCCCTCGAGAGCGGCCTGCCGCCGCCGCGCGTCCGCGGCGTGCTCGCGCGCGCGTGCGCCGCGTCCGCGTACGACCCCCGGAGCCCGCTCGTCTTCCGCGCGCTCTGCCGCTACGAGGAGGGTTTGGGCGACAAGGTGCGGCTCCTCGCGGCCTACCGCCAGGCCTGCGGCGCGGCCCAGACGACGGAGCCCGACGACCTCGGCGTCCCGGGCCGCGAGGAGGTGCTCGAGCTCGTCGGCGATTTGGCCGCGGCCGTCGACGACTGGGGGCCGGACTGCGGCACCTGCGACGACTTCCTCTGCGCCTGCGGCGCGGAGAACAATCAGGCGCGGAAGCGCGACAAGGCGCGCGCGCCCTACGAGCTCCGGCTCCGCCGGGCCTACTACCACGTGAAGCCGCTCGACGACGGCCAATTGGCCGCGTGGCGCGCGTACCTCGACTTCGAGGAGCGCCAGGGCGACGCCGCGCGCACGCGGGCCTTGTACGAGCGCTGCCTCGTGGTCTGCGCCAACTACCCCGAGTTCTGGTGCCGCTACGCGACGTGGCTCGAGGATCCGGCGGAGGCGGCGGCGGCGCTCGAGCGCGGCGCGGCCTTCCTCAAGCAGGCGCCGGACCTGCGCCTGCTGCTGGCCTTATTTCACGAGGCGGCGGGCCGCGTCGACGCGGCGCGCGACGTCTACGAGGACGTCTGCGAGCGCGTCGCGCCGGGCCTGCTGGAGGCGGTCGTCGCGTTCGCGCAGTTCGAGCGCCGCTGCGGCAATTTGGAGGACGTCGTCGCCATCTACCGCGACGCGCTGGCGCGGGCGACGTCGGCGACGGTCAAGGCCTTCGTGGCCGCGCACCTCGCGCGCTTCCAGCACACGGTGCTCCGCGACGCGAACGCGGCCCGGTGCACCTTGGAGGCGGCGATCCGCGCGAACCTGTGCCGAAACCAAATATTCAACCCGACTTCAATGTGAGCGTATTCGAACGATTTGGACCAGACTCTTTCACTGTGCTTCGAGAACTCGACGAGAGCGATCGATCCGTCCAAAAATCAGCCGAATCGACTTTGATTTGACCGAGCTAGAGAATTCTCAAGTTTGGTGGGGACCCCCCAAACCAGTGGTTGGTTTCGGCACAGGCGCGAACCCGGCCACCCGAGACCTCTGGGTCGCCTACTACACGCTCGAGGCCCAGGCCGACGACGGCCACGCCATGGACCGCGTCGCCCTCCTCTTCAAACACGCCCTGGGCGACGACGCGGGCCTCGCGCGGTCGGACCAGGCGACCCTCTGGGAGCTCTACCTCCACCACGTCGAGGACCTCGGGCCGTCCGTGGACCAGGTCCTCCAGGTCCGCGACGACCACGACGCGTGGAAGCGGAAGAAGAAGGCCGGCGCCCGCGCCGCCGCGAACTAAGGAGCACTCGCCCGGGATGTCGTCGAGCTCCTCCAGCTGCAGGGCCGCCCCGACGTCCTGGGTCTTCTTAGGCTCCTCGCGCGCGGCCCCCTAGGGGAGCACCTCGACGTCCTTGGGCTCCTCCTCGGGCTCGTCCTGCTTCGGCGGGATGGTGACGCCGCCCATGAGCGCCGTGACCTTGGTCGCGAAGGCGCCCGCGTCCGCGATGTCGTAGCCGCCCGTGAGCGACGCGACGTCGAAGAGGAGGTCCGCGGAGTCGCGGGCCTCCGGCGTGTCGAGGTCGCCGTCGCGGAGCGCGAGGACGACGGGCGACTTGGGGTTGATCTCGATGACGGGGCTCGCGGTGCCGTAGGCGTTGAAGTCGTCGGCCGTCGTCGCCTGCGCCTGCATGTAGCGGCGCATGACGGGCGACATGCCGTAGGCGCCCTCGACGAGCGCCGCGGGCGACGACGTGAGGCGCTTCGAGACCTTGGCGCCCGTGATCTTCTTGCCGAGGTGGTCCTTGAGGAAGTCGAGCACGCGCTCGAGGTCGCCCGCGTCGTCGTCGTCGTCGTCGTCGTCCTTGAAGATGTCCTCGAGGTCGTCCTTCGACGCGTCGATCAACTTCTTGCCGTCGAACTCCGCCAAACTCTGGACGACGAGCTCGTCGAGGGGCTCCGGGAGGAGGAGCACCTCGTAGTCCTCCTTCTTGAGGCGCTCGAGCACCGGCGACATCGCCGCGCCCGCCTTGGACTCGCCGGAGACGAAGAGGATCTTCGTCGCGTTCTCCGGCATGCGCTCGACGTACTCCGCGAGCGTCGTGTAGCCGTCGCCCGACTTCGTCGAGAAGAAGCGGCAGAGGCCGCCGAGGTCCTTCTGGACGTCGCCGGACTCCTCGACGACGCCGACCTTGATGTACTTGCCGAAATTCGTCCAGAAGGAGTCGTAGGACGTCTCGTTCTTCGCGATGTCCTGGAAGGCGTCGATGGACTTGCGCACGAGGCGCTTCTGGATGATGGACAGCATCTTCGACTTCTGGAGGATCTCGCGGCCGACGTTGAGCGGCAGGTCCTCGGAGTCGACGATGCCCCGGAGGAAGACGAGCCACCGGGGGACCAGATCGAACTTGTCGTTGATGAAGACGCGCTTCACGTAGAGCTTCATGGCGTTGGCGCTCTCGTCGAACATGTTGTTGTTGAGCTCGAAGGGGATGCGGCTCGGCACGTAGAGGAGCGCCTTGAACTGGACCTGGCCCTCGAGGGAGAAGTGGATCGTTTTGAGGGGCTCGTCGAACGCGCGGAAGGCCGACTGGTAGAACTCCGTGTGCTCCGTACCGTTGACCTCCTTGGGCGGCCGGAGCCAGAGGGGCCGCATGGAGTTGACGACGTCGTAGCCCTGGACGGCCTTGGGCACGGACTTCATGACCGGGATCCTCGCCCTCCTTGGACTTCTCCTCGTCGACGACGGACTCGTACTCCGTCTTCTCCGTGTAGAGCTCGATGGGGAACTGGAGGAACTCGCTGTAGCGCTTGAGGAGCTTGCGCAGCGTGAGGTCCTCGAGGTACTCGGCGCAGTCCTCTTTTAAGGCGAGCGTGATCTTCGTGCCCGAGTCGCCCTCGAGCGCCTCGTCGCTCGCCTCCACGGTGTAGCCCGCCTTGGCGTCGCTCTCCCACTTGTGGACGCCGCCGCCGTTCATGGACTTGGTGAGGACCGTCATCTTGTCCGCGACGAGGTAGCCCGAGTAGAAGCCGACGCCGAACTGCCCGATGAGGTTCACGTCGTCGGACGCGCCGTCGCCGAGCGCCTCGCTGAAGGCCTTGGTGCCAGACCGCGCGATCTTGCCGAGGTTCGTCACGAGCTCGTCGCGGCTCATGCCGACGCCCGTGTCCTCGATGGTCAGCGTCCTCGCGTCCGCGTCCGCGGTAATGCGCACGCGGAGCGCGTCGGCCGCGGCCTCGCCGTTGGACAGCGACAGGAAGCGCTTCTTGTCGCAGGCGTCGGCGGCGTTGGACACGAGCTCGCGCAGGAACACGTCCTTGTCGCTGTAGAGGCTGTTGATGATGATCTCCATGACGCGGTCCGTCTCGGCGCTGAACTGGAACGTCTCCGCCTCGGGCGCCGCCGTCGAGGCGAGGGCCGGCGCCGGGGGGCGCAGGGCCGCGCGCGGCGGCGCGAAGGCCAGCGCGGACGCGGCGAGGAGCAAGACCTTGAGCATCGCTGACGGCAACAGTGCGACGACGGCGGCGGCGGCGAAGCGAGGTCGATGGAATCGCTGGTCGAAGAGTTGAAGAGAGAGAGTGCCGTCCACCGTGAAGTCACTGGTTTGTGTGGCAGCCGAGATGCAACCATTCCGCTCTCCCGATCGACGGTCTGGCAATGCGGCTCCCGCTCCTCCTCCCCGGCGCGCTCGCCGCGCTCCTTCCGCTGGAGCGCGTGCTCATCGACACGCCGGAGCCGCAGCTGCTGCGATCTCACATGTACAACTTAACACAATTCGACCACCTCATGGCCAGCCCCGGGGACCACGCCAACGCGCGCTACGTGCGCGACGAGCTCCGGCGCCTCGGCTTCGACGCGGAGATCCAGGAGGTGCCCGTGATGACCCACCTGCCCGCGGGCCCGCCGACGCTCTCGGCCGTCGAGGGCGGCGCGGTCGTCTACGAGGCCAAGCTCGCCGAGGACGTGCTCGCGGCCGACCCGACGAGCGACAACTGGTACCGGAACATGACCTTCAACGCGTACGCGCCGTCGGGCGACGTCGGCGCGCCCGTCGTCGTTCCCGGCGTCGCGCGGCTTCGAACCCCCGACCCGACCCGACCCGCGAACCCCAGGTCTACGCGAACTTTCGGGATGCCGAGCGACTTCGACGCGCTCGAGGCCGCGGGCGTCGACGTGCGGGGCAAGATCGCGCTGACGCGCTACGGCGGCTGCTTCCGCGGGCTCAAGGCCATGAACGCGGAGGCGCGCGGCGCCGTCGCGACGCTCATCTACAGCGACCCGCAGCAGGACGGCTTCACGTGGGGCCCGACGTACCCCGCGGGGCCCTGGCGCCCGCCGCAGGGCGTCCAGCGCGGCTCCGCGCAGTACCTGAGCCTCTGCGCGGGCGACCCCTTCCGTTTGTACCTCGACGCGGACGCGCCGGACCCCTGCGGCAACGTGAGCTACGTGCCGAAACATCCCGTGCTGCCGCTGTCCTACGAGGACGCGCTGCCCATCCTCGAGCTCCTCGGGGGCCCCGCGGCGCCGGCGTCGTTCGCGGGGGGGCTTGGCCGTGGCCTACGCGCTCGGCCCGTCCCGGGCGACGTTCCGCCTCCACGTGGACAACGAGTACGCGGAGGGCGCGGTCCCGAACGTCGTCGCGACGCTCGCCGGCGACGACGCGGCGTTCCCGCGGCCCGTCTACGCGGGCAACCACCGCGACGCGTGGGTCCTGGGCGCCGTCGACCCCCACTCGGGCACCGTCGCGCTCCTCGAGGCGGCGCGCTGGGCCGAAATCAAATCTTCAACCCGACTTCAATGTGAGCATGTTCGACAGGTTCGACGCAACTCTGATCTCCGTGGAGAACTCGATGAGAGCAATCGATTCGTCCTCAGCCGAATCGACTTCGATTTGACCGAGCTAGAGAGGTTTGAAGTTTTGTCAGGGCCCCCTGAGACAGTGGTTGCTTTCGGCACAGGCGGCGCGGGCGCTCGCGGCGGCGCGGGACGCGGGCTGGCGGCCGCGGCGGACCGTCGTGCTCTGCTCCTGGTCCGGCGAGGAGTACGGCCTGCTCGGGTCGACGGCCTACGCGGAGCTCGAGGCCCGCGGCGCGCTCGAGCACGCGACGGCCTACGTCAACGTCGACGTCGCCGTCGGCGGCAACGCGACGCTCGAGGCCGCGGGGACCCAGTCCCTCGACGGCCTCTTCGCGGCGGCCGCCGCGGACGCGCACGTCGTCCGGGGCGGCGCCGCCGTCGCGCTCGACGAGCTCTGGGTCGCCGCGGGCGACTCCGAGGACGGCAAGGCGGCCATCGACGGCGTCGGCCGGCGTCCTCGAGCCGTTTTTTACCCGAGGAAACCGACGCGGTCGTATCATGTAGGCGTCAGCAAGCTCGGCACGCTGGGCTCCGGGTCCGACTACACGGCGTTCGTCGACCACCTGGGCATCCCGTCGCTCGACTTCTCGTTTCAGGGCCCCGCCGGGACCTACGGCACGTACCACAGCGTCTACGACTCCTACGCCTACGTCGACGCGGTCATCGACCCGGACTGGGAGCACCACGCGGCCGCGGCGCGCCTGCTGGCGCTCCTCGTCTTCCGCCTCGCGGACGCGCGCGTCCTGCCCGTCGCGCCGACGACGGAGGCGCGGGCCGTCGCGGCGTACGTAAACGAGCTCGAACAGTACGCGAACGGCACCCTGGGCGTCGCGCCGCTGCGCGCCGCGGCGGCGAGCTTCGCGGGCGCGGCCGCGTGCGCCGAGGCCGCCGCCGCCGCGTGCGCCGGGGCCGCCTGCGACGACGCGAACGACCACCTCGCGCTCTTCGAGCGCCGCTTCCTCGGCGCCGGCCAGCGTACGAGTTTCGAGAGATTTGGGGTGGGAATCACCGTCATGCTTCGTAGGCGCCGGCCTGCCCCAGCGGCCGTGGTACCGGCACGTCCTCCAGGCGCCGGGCTACTACCTCGGCTACGGCGCGACGTCGTTCCCGGGGCCCGTGCACGCCGTCGAGGACGGCCGGCTCGCGGAGGCGGACGCCCAGGTCCGGGAGGCCGCGGACCGCGTCGACGCCGCGGCGGCGTACCTGCGGGAGATCTGCGGCTGACTACCGGTCCGTGTTTTACCTCGAACGCTCTCTCAGGGCCGCGGCTTCGTCCGGGGGAG
>NW_008705607.1:84782-88384 GCF_000186865.1 Aureococcus anophagefferens
CGGGGGCCGCGGAACTCCCCCGGACGAGACGCCTCGGCTCTCCTCTCCCAGGGCGAGACACCCCGCGGCGTTCGACGTAAGAACTGCCACGAAAGTACCACGTCTCCGCTCCTAAAATACGAGGTTCCGCGTCTCCGAGCAGAGCGGGCAGCCCGTCCTCCGCCGCTGGCGCGTCGAGCGGCACCAGAGGACGAGGTTCGTGCGGCTCCCCGACGAGAGCTCCGTCGCGGCGTGGACGGCCGACCCGCGGTGGAAGACGGCGTAGCCCGGCCGGTGCGCGACGGCCGTGCCGTCGCCGAAGACGAGGTCGCCGCCGACGCGGTCCGCCGAGGCGCTCAGGCAGACGTTGAGCGTGACCTCGCTGTTGTCGAAGTGGGCCGCGAGGTCCACGTCGCCGCCGACCGCGTACTCCACCGTAAAACACCGGTGGTGGTCCAGGGCCTCGAGGTCCGGGTAGAGGCGCCGCGCGAGCCGCGCCGCGTAGGCGAAGAGCGGCTCCGTGACCGTCGGCGTCAGGCCCGCCTCGTCGAGGAGGAAGCCCCGCTCGTTCATCGTGTTCGGGCGGGAGACGTAGGATGAGAGAGGTTGGCCCAGCGCGTCGGCGCGCCGCCGCGCGAGCGCCGGGAACGCGGCGAGGCTCCGCGCGAGCGCCGCGGCGTCTTCCGCGCCGAAGAGGCGGAAGACGACGCAGGGCTCCGCCGCGCGCGCGTCGCAGCTTCCGAGCGGCGGGAGAGAAACTTCCGCCGGCCGCCAGTCGACGAGGTCCTCGGCGACGAGGCGCCGCCGCCGGAACCCCGCGCGGTCCGCGCCGAGGCGCCGCGACCGCTCGGCCCGCAGCGGCGCGACGACCGCGTCGGGGAGGAACGCGTCGTCGCCGTCGTAGTCCAGATGGCCGTGGCCCTTGACGAAGTAGTGGCGCGAGAAGTAGCAGGCGCAGTCCGTGGGCAGCTGGCCGAGGGGCCGCGGCGGCGGCGGCGGCGGCAGCGGCGCCGCGCGCGCGCTCGCGAGGCACGCGGCGCGCACGGCGGGCCAGTCGCGCGCGCGCTCCCGCTGCGCCGCCTCGGGCACGAGCGGCACGAAGAGGACGCGGAGCCCCGCCTCGAGCACGCGGCCGTCGGCCGCGACGGCGCAGAGCCGCTGGGGCGCGTCCTCGGGCCCCACGGGCGCGACGAGGACACCGCCCGGCGCGACGAGCCGCGCCGCGAGCTCGCGCGGGTCCTCGAGCGCCGCGCCGCAGTGGACGACGTCGTAGCGCTCCCGGGGCCGGAAGCCGAGCGCGCAGCCCCGCGTCGCCGTCGCCGTCGCCGCGCCGCGGCGCCGCGCGTGGCGCCGCAGGCCCTGTCGCGCGTCGTCGACGAGCTCCGCCGCGTGCTCGAGGCACGTGACCGCGCAGCCGTCGAGCGCCTCCGCGAGCAGCGCGCCGAAGACGCCGGAGCCGCCCCCGACGTCGAGCGCCGTGCGCGGGTTTTTCGAGTGCGCGACGACGAGGTCCAGCGCCGCCGCGTGGATGTGCGGCGCCGACATCTGCGCGCCGCTCCGGCCCAGCGGCACGGCCTCGTCGAGGTAGGCGACGCGCGCGCGGACGGCGGCGTCGTCGAGGAAGTCGGCACGGTCCACGCGGGAGAACGCGTAGAACGCCTCGGGCGACGCGAGGCGGCCGGACCGGCGCAGGTTCAGCGCGAGCTCGCCCTGAGACGACGCGGACGCGTCGGGCGCGCCGCAGAAAGCGCAGCGGTCCTGGTCGTGGCGCGGTTTCGTCGCGACGCGCCAGGCGAGGCGGATGCGCCGGCGGAAGATGACGAGCGCGAGCAGCAGCAGGAGGACGACGCTCCAGTGCATGCTCTCAGCAGAGTTCAGGCGTCGAGCCAGATCATCGACCCATAGCTTGTGGTGCACCTCACCATGATTCTGCATTCTTGAACTTGTTCTTGAAACGCGACGCTGCCCCGCACGATGCTCGCGCTCGCCTTCGCGATCTGCCTGGTGGCGTGGCTCGCCTTCGCGTGCCTCGTCACGTGGGCGCTCGGTCGCAAGTACTACGCCGCCGTGCGCTACCGCGACGCCATGGGCTTCGACCGGGCCTTGCCGCGCCAGGAGCTGCAGGTCGTCGAGGACTTCGAGCGCTACTGCCTCGACGGCCCGCAGCACCCGCCGGAGAGCTTCGTGTCGTCGCTGGGCCTCAAGATCATGGTCTACTCGTGGCGGCCGCCGCCGGGCGTCGCGCCCAAGGCCGTCGTGCTCTACTGCCCGGGTTTGGACGCCTGCGCGGACGTCGACCTCTGCGCGCGCGGCCAGCTCGCGGCGCGGCTCGGCTACCGCGGCTCCTGGGTCGAGGCGCTCTGCGACGCGGGGTTCGGAGTCGAGTGCTGTTTTCGCGCGATTCTCGCACCGAGAAGAAATCCGACCCTGGTAGGCGGGCTTCCTCGTCTACAGCTGGGACTACAACGGCCAGGGCTTCAGCGAGGGCGCCGCGCGAGGCTGGCCGTCGCTGTGCTTCGACTACGAGGACTACGTCGACGACAGCGTCCTGGCAGTGACAATTTTGACCTGGGAAACGATGAAAAATTGTCACCGACGCACTTGGTAGGTCGACGAGGCGCTGCAGGTGGCGTTCCTCGTGCGCCAGCGGCATCCGGGCCTGCGGGTCGTGAGCCTGGGTGGCTCCATGGGCGCCTGCGTGGGCCTGAACGCCGCCGAGCGCCGGCCCGAGCTCTTCGACCTGTGCGTCTATTTCTGCCCGGCCGTCGAGGGCGGCGTCGGAGGAGAGGAGACCCGCCCCGGACCTCGTTCGTGCCCTCGCAGGTCTCGTTCGAGAAGCTCAAGGCCCTGAAGAGCAACAAGATTCTGCTGCCTCTGCTCGGCATCCTGTCGCGGCTCGCGCGCTCCGGCGTCGACGAGCCAGCGCGGCGACGCCGCGCCGTTCGTCCGGCGAGCTAGAACAGCGACGCCGCGCGGTTCGTCCGCCGGCGAGCCGCGCGCGCCGTCTCCGCCCCGCTCGACGCCGCGCGCGCCGCGCCGCCGCAGGTGCCCTGGCTGCCCCTCGGCGAAAAGTCCGTCGAGGACCTCGAGCGGGAGGCGGAGCTCGCGGCCGTCGGCCCGCCCATCTTCCACACGGGCAAGCTCCGGACGCGCTACGCGGAGCACGGCCTGCTCTTCGGCGAGCGCGCGGTCGCGCGGGCCGGGCGCATCGCGCAGCCGCTGCTGCTGCTGCACGCGCGCGACGACGAGTTCGCGGACTTTCGCGGCGCGGAGCTCCTCATGGCCGCCGCCGCGTCGACGGACAAGACGCTCGTCGACGACCTCGACGGCATGGGCCACGGCCTCTGCGCGAACGACGCCAAGTCCGGCGGGAAGTTCATCCGGCTGATGATCGCGTGGATGGAGGCGCGGTTGTTGGGGTTCGAGCTGGTGGCGGGGGTGTAAGGAGGTTTGCTACCTCGGAGGGATCCGGGTTCGGCGAGCGAGAGGTCAGCGGCAGATTTCCCGCCCTCTCTTGAAAACGTGCTCGGCCGCGCGGACCCGAGCGCGCGCTCGACGTGGACCTCGTCGCACGCTTGCCACATCGACCGCTCTCGACGTCGTCGCCGTCGGCACAACTCGCC
>NW_008705607.1:88434-91187 GCF_000186865.1 Aureococcus anophagefferens
CCCCGGACGAGACGCCTCGGCTCTCTCCTCCCAGGGCGCCGCTTCGCGCCACTCGCCGTGACGGCGCGCGCGCGCGCTCCTCGGCGAGCTAGGCGAATGGCGCCGCCGATCGTGACGGCGCGCGACGTCGCGGCGGCCGCCGGCGAGCTCCGGGGGCGCGCGCCAGCACTCGTACGAGAGGTGGCGACGTATGCGGGCGCGCCGCCGTGGACTGGCCAGTAGTTGATGGAGGTCAACGTGCCCGGCGGCGCGAAGCCATGGAAGCGGTGGTCCACGACGTCGGTCGAGTCGCGCGGTCCATGTCTGCGAGCAGATCGAAGGGTCTGACGCAGTAGAGCATGACCGTGTAGGGCATGCTTGAGGGCCAGGACAAGTTTGCGCCGACGACAGAGCGCAGAGCCGGCGGAGTCGGCGGAGTCGATTCGATCGAGCGATCAAGCGACGTCTTGCCAGCGATAGCCGCGACGCTGGCGCTGAGGCGGCACGGTCCGAAGTAGGTCACTCCCGCGGACCACGCCGACGCGCCGCCGGTGCTCTGAGACCCATTTTGGCGTCGGGAGAGCGAATCGCGCGTGTATCGCGACGAAAGCAAGTGGTATCCGAGCGCGAGGTGCGTGGAATTGTGACTGCTTTTCGTCAGGGAGGTCGTCTAGGATGTCCTTGGTGATCTGAGCGCATGAGCGCAGTATGTGGTGTTCTATTCATGGCGGTACGGAGCGAATCCAAAAAATTATGAGCGCCATCGGCTCGAGTGCCGCGCAAAACACGCCCCCCGGAGTCGGCATCGTGCTCACCGGGGCTAAAAAGTGTCTGGTTGCGTCGCTTGGACCTCTGGGAGGGCTGGGGGGACAAAAAAAACGAGTAGTCTCAGAGCCGGGAATCGAACCCGGGGATAGTCGATGGCAACGACTAATGTTCGAGAGGATAGGACTCCGGTGGAGTCGTACCTACCACTACATCACTCTGAGGCGGAGGCCCTAGGAAATCGATGTCAAATTTGTAAGTTGAACTTTTTTTTGGTCATCGATTCTTGGGCCAAAATGAACCCACGACCTGCTAGAGCAGACCATTGGACCCACTTGTTGTTGCAAAAAAAGGGCTTGCACGCCTTCTGAACCCCGCTTCGGTTTGATTTTTTCTGAGACCTTTTCGGACTTTCTATAGACGTGTAAAAAATAACTTCGTCAAATAGCGCGCACACGCGTGGTTTCCGACCACCCGCGCCAAAAATGCACCAGAAACACGAATGGCGCGATCGCCCACGCAGCTCGATCGGCCCGCCGAGGTCGCCGCGGCGCGTGTTCCTCAGGCTGTCGTTCTTCCAGCTCGGGTTCTTCGGGTTCGCGTCGCGCGTGTCGTCTAGAGGCGGCCAGACGTAGCCGCGCGTATTGTCCGGGGGCTCCGGGCCCGCGGCGGGACCCGCCAGGCCGGGCTCGGTGACGACGCGGAGCGTCCGCGGCCGCCGCCGGGTCGAGCTTCTCCTCGGCAGAGCGTCTGCGCGGCCGCCGGCGCGGAGTCGCTCGGGCCGAGCCCCCAGCCGCGCGTCGAGGCCATGGGGTTCTTCGCCAGCTCCGGCTCCAATCTTCCCGCCCTGCAGGACGGCGGAGCCTCCGTCGTCGCCGTCCCCGAGCCTGAGAACGACGAGCGCAACTTGAAAGCGGGGGCCCTGGCACACGGCATGCCGGGCGTCCACAACTACGGCGACGTCCACGACAGCGACATCGAGCGCCATGCCTGGAACCCGCGCAGCGTGTCCGCGATCGTCGCCGCGTGCAATGCAAACGGCGCGTGCAAATCCGGTCACCAGTGGCCGCCGGGCCCGGCACGTTCGGATGATTCACGGCACACACGGCCGGGCACGCGGGCCGGGCACGCGGGCCGGCACGCCGGCACGCCGCCCCGAGCGCGCGCCGGCACACGCCTGGGCACACGACAGGGATCCAAAAGCACCCCGGCCAACAAACTCAAAAGCTCGAGGAGCATATGCGCATGATGGCCTGACCGCGAGAGCTTGAAAAGGCCACAACAAAGTAAAAGATGTCACAGTCTCCTAGACGCTCCCCGAGACGGTCCCCGAGACGTTCCCCCGCGAGCAGTCCGGGGCTCCCGCCGCCCGAATCGCCGAGCAGTCCGGGCCTGCCGCCGCCTGAATCGCCGCCGCACGAACCAGTGTCCGCGGCGGCGCGCGGCGCGCGCGCGCACAGAAACAACGCGCAACGCCGAGAGAGTTCACACACGACACACCGCGCCCGCAGGCCGAAGGCGCCGTCGTCGACGCCGCGGGGCACGCCCGTGAGCTCGCTGCGCGGCGCCATGTCGAGCGCGGAGCGCGAGTTCAGCAACGTGCCGCCGACGCCGGGCAGCCTGCCGCCGACGCCGCTCGGCGTCGGCGACACGCCGAGCGTCGGCCGGCGGCCGCGGCCCGCGGCGCTCCCGCGCGGCGGCCTCGGCCTGAGCCAGGGCGGCGTCGCGGCGTCGTCCGCGCGGCACGTGCGCGTCGCGGCGACGCCGGAGCGCGACCTGCCGACGACGCCCGCGGCGCCCGCGGACGACGCGGCCGCGGCCGACGGCGACGACGGCGCGCCCGCGCTCGCGACGATCTGGGGCACGACGGTCGCCGCCCGCGTCCGGCACGCGCCTCGGCGCGCCGAGGAGAGCCGGGGCGCCTCGGCGCGTCGCGGCGCGCCGAGGCGTCGAGGAGAGCTGGGGCGTCCGAGGCGTCGAGGAGAGCCGCGAGCGTCTCGTCCGGGGGA
>NW_008705607.1:91237-103114 GCF_000186865.1 Aureococcus anophagefferens
GAGCCGCGGTCCGAGAGAGCGTTCGAGGCGTCTCGCCGCGGTCCGAGAGAGCGTTCGAGGCGTCTCGCCGCGGTCCGAGAGAGCGTTCGAGGCGTCTCGCCGCGGTCCGAGAGAGCGTTCGAGGACACACACACACTTAGGTCAACGTCGAGACCGTCATGGACGACTTCTCGCGCTTCGTGCGCCAGTTCAAGCCGCGGCGCGAGCAGGACGCGGACGAGGAGCCCGCGGAGCCCTACTACGTCCGCGCGCTGCGGGCCGCGGCGGCCAACGGCACGGCGCTCGACATCAACTGCCGCCACCTCCACACGCACTCCAAGGACCTGTACACGCAGCTCGTGCGCTACCCGCAGGAGGTCGTGCCGATCATGGACCTCGTCATCACCGAGGAGCTCGAGCGCCTCAAGCTCGAGGCGGCGCTGGACGCGGTCGACGACGAGGGCGACGCCTACGGCCCGCCGCCGCGCGTCCAGGTGCGGCCCTACAATTTGCGCGAGGTCCACGATCTGCGGGACCTCGACCCCGAGAACATCGACCAGCTCGTCGCCGTCGCGGGCAGTGTGGAAACCAAATCTTCAACCCGACTTCAATGTGAGCGTATGCGACAGTTTCGACGCGAGCTCTTCGGCCGTGCTTCGAGAACTCGACGAGAGCGATCGATTCGTCCAAAAATCAGCCGAATCGACTTCGATGTGACCGAGATAGAGAGGTTTGAAGTTTGGTCAGGACCACCCAAACCAGTGGTTGATTTCGGCACAGGTCGCGGGCATGGTCACGCGGACGAGCTCCATCATCCCGGACCTCAAGCAGGCCCACTACCGCTGCGTCGTCTGCGGCGGCGGCGTCGACGCCTTGATCGACCGCGGCACCGTCGACGAGCCGACCAAGTGCGCGCGGTCCGGGTGCTTGGCCAAGGGCGCGATGGAGCTCGTCCACAACCGCTGCGTCTTCACGGACAAGCAGGTCGTGCGCCTCCAGGAGGCGCCCTCGTCCATCCCCGAGGGCGAGACGCCCCACACGACGACGCTCTTCGCCTTCGACGACTTGGTCGACGCGGTGCGGCCCGGCGACCGCGTCGAGATCACGGGCATCTTCCGCGCGATCCCGCGGCGCGTGAACCCGCGCGTGACGACGGTGCAGTGCCTCTTCCGCACCTACGTCGACGCCATCCACTTCCGGAAGAAGGGCGACGAGCGCGACGACATCGTCGACGTCATCAAGACCGAGGACGACACGACGAACTTCGGGTCCGAGAAGACGGAGGCCATCCTCGACTTCGCGCGCGACGGCAAGGCCTACGACAAGCTCGCGGCGTCCCTCGCGCCCTCCATCCACGGTTTGGAGGACGTGAAGCGCGGCGTGCTCTGCATGCTCTTCGGCGGCTGCGCGCGCGCGCGCGAGGTCCGCGGCGCCGCCGGCGCCGCGCCGCGCGACGGCCAGAACCGCAAGGACGGCGCGGGCGGCGTCCCCGGCGCGCGGAGCCGCGGCGACATCAACGTGCTCATGTGCGGCGACCCGGGCACGTCGAAATCGCAGCTCCTGGGCTACGTGCACAAGATCGCGCCGCGCGGCGTCTACACGTCCGGCAAGGGCTCGTCGGCCGTCGGCCTCACGGCGTCGGTGCAGCGCGACCCGGAGACGAAGGAGCTGGTCATGGAGAGCGGCGCCGTCGTCCTCAGCGACCTGGGGGTCTGCTGCATCGACGAGTTCGACAAGATGTCCGACGCGACGCGCGCGGTGCTCCACGAGGCCATGGAGCAGCAGACGATCTCGCTGGCCAAGGCGGGCATCGTCGCGACGCTCAACGCGCGCGCGTCCATCTTCGCGTCCGCGAACCCCGTCGACAGCCGCTACAACCCCAAACTCAGCGTCGTCGAGAACATCCAGCTGCCGCCGACGCTGTTGAGCCGCTTCGACCTCATCTACCTCATCCTCGACCACCCGGACAAGGACAAGGACCGGCGCCTCGCCAAGCACATCGTCGCGCTCTACGCCGAGGACGCGGACGACCGGCCGCGCGCGCACGCCGTCGACGAGCGCTTCGTCCGCGACTACATCTCCTACGCGCGCGCCAAGGTGCACCCGGAGCTCTCCGACGAGGCGCGCGACGAGCTCATCGACGCCTACGTGCGCATGCGCGGCGGCGGCTCGTCGCGGCCGAACCGGGGCCGGTCCATCACCGCGACGCCGCGCCAGCTCGAGGCTGCGTGGAAACCAACCACTGGTTTGGGGGGTCCCGACCAAACTCTAGCTCGGTCACATCGAAGTCGATTCGGCTGATTTTTGGACGAATCGATCGCTCTCGTCGGGTTCTCGAAGCACAGCCGAAGAGCTTGTGTCGAACCGTTCGATTACGCGCACATTGAAGAAGATTTGATGTCCACGCAGGCTCGAGGGCATGATCCGCATCGCCGAGTCGCTCGCGCGCATGCGCCTCGAGACCGTGGTCACGCGCGAGGACGTCCTCGAGGCCGTGCGCCTCATGCAGGTCGCGACGCTCGCCGCGGCGACGGACGCGACGACGGGCCTCATCGACATGGACGCGATCAACACGGGCTCCTCGGCGCTCGACCGCGAGCTCCTCCGGTCCATGTGCGCCGAGCTCCGCGTCCTCGTCGACGGCCACCCGCGGGGCACGCCCGTCGACGTCGGCGCGCTCCGGGACCAGATGGCCGCCCAGTCCGACGCGGAGCTCGACCAGCAGCTCTTCTTCAAGGCGCTCCAGACCCTCGCGGCCGACGACGTCGTCACGATCAACGAGCGCGCGGGCACCGTCATCCGCCGCTGAAAGCCCGCACCAAGGCGGGCGAGGGGGAGGCGTAACGCGCGTGTCCAGCTATTGCCGCGGGCATCCTACCGCAGGGCGGTAGTGCGTCTGTAGCCTGAGTCGACTCGGAGGAGTTCATAACCGCACGCGGCACATTAACACCGGTCGACTAGACGGTCGACGACATGACAATTTCGGCACAACGGCCCGCGCGCGGGGCGGGGGGCGCGGCGGCTGGGCGGCGCGTCCGCCTTGGGGCCTTTAAAATGGCTCGGTCATCGCGCCGACGACGCCGAGGGCGCGTTCGCGTTCGACGGCACGATCTGCGAACGGGGGGTTTCGCCGCGGGACCGCGGCGCGGGACGCGGCGCGACGCGCGTCGATGAGGTCGATCTGGACCCAGGCGCAGACTTTGTTGTCCGGCGCGATGACGTGGCCGTAGTAGTCTGCGGGCGCGCGCGGGTCGCGTCGTCGCGCGACCCGCGGAAATATCTTTCGCTCCCGACGGACGCCGCGCGACGCGCTCTCCCAGTTATCGAAGGCGCCGCCGCACGCCTGCGTCGGGAGGGCGCCTCGGCGGACGTGCGCGCCAGCCGCCGCGGCCGCGGGCGGCGGCGGGCGCCCGGTGTCGCGCGCGGCGGACCCGGCGCCGCGAGGCCCGCGGCGGCCCGCGGCGGCCGCGCGGCCGCCGGCGCGCGCCGCCGGGGCGCGCCGACGCATCGAGGACGCCGGCGGGACGCGCGGGGCACTCGAGCTGCCCGGACGGCAGCGTTACGGGCGGCAGCGACGCGCGTGTCACGCGCGGGCTCACGATCTTGGCCGAGCTCTCGACGATCACCGGCGGCGTCGGGGCCTGTCGAGCGATTGCTACGACGAGTTCTGGCGATGAACGGTGCGCACCGTGTTCGAGCCCACCACGTTCGTCGCCTCCATCCCGAGCGAGCCCAAGCCTGCGCTACGAGCGCATGCTTGACGCCGATCAATCGAGACAGGCGTCGGAGAGCCAGCTTCAGCAAGCCTTCAACCAAACTGTCGACGCGCGGCCTTTGTGGTGCCAGGGCGTCGGCCGCGGCGCGAAAGTGACGTCGTTCGCACAGCGACGTACGCCGCCGCGGTGCGCTGAAGAGTGGCGTCCATCGCCGCCGCGGCGCGACGCGCGGCGCGCGCGATGTGGTACGCGAAGAAACTTCGAAGCGACGCGCTGGACGCGTCCCGTCGTGTTGGCGACTTGTAACGGAGAAGTGCGACACGCGCTGCGCCGGGCGGCGGCGACGCCGGCGCGCGCCGGCCACCTCCAGTTCGCCGGGGTCGATTTCAAAGTCCGGGAGAGCACCTCGACGAGAGCCGCCGGCCGCGCTCGCGCCGACACGCCAATGGAGAACGCCCCGCCCGGCACGGAGGTCGTCCTCGAGACGCCGCCCGTCGCCGCCGCCGCGGCGACCGTCGACTTCGAGCCGCCGGCGGCGTGCATCAACCGCATCGTCAAGGCGGCCCTGCCCGACAGCACGCAGGTGACGCGCGAGGCGAAGACGGCCTTCGCCAAGGCCGCGGGCATCTTCATCATCTACCTGACGACCTGCGCCAACGACGTCTGCAAGGACAAGAAGCGCCAGACCGTGTCCGCGGCCGACGTGCTCCAGGCGTTCGCGGAGTTGGAGCTCGAGGAGATGAAGGACACGCTCCAGGACTTCCTGGCCCACTTCCGCCAGGCCGAGGGCACGAAGCGCAAGGACAAGGGCGACGCGGCGCCGCCGAAGAAGGCGCCCAAGCTCGAGGCCGGCGCGCCCGCGGCGATCGCCCAGGGCGGCGCCGCCGCCGCCGCCGCGCCGCCCGCGGCCGACGCGGGCGCCGACGACGACGCCGAGGCGCCGGACGACGACGACGAGGAGCAGGAGGAGCTCGTCGACGAGGAGGAGATCCGCGAGATGGAGCTGATGAGCGGCGTCAACCACTCGGACGACGACGAGGAGGACGACGACGACGACGGGCCCGAGTAGGGGGTGTGGTAAGAGCGCGCTCCTCTCGATTTCGCGGGCGAGCAGCGAGTCCCCTCGTAGGGGGGCTGTAGGGGTGTGGAGCTCTGCCCTTCCTCGCCCGGAGAGGAGTTCGGTGCTCCTTCCTCCGAGTCGACAGACGGAGTTCCCGCGTGCCCGGGTCCCGGCTCGCCGAGACGCCGCGCGTCGCAGAGCCGCGCCGAGGCGAAGACGACACGCGTGCCTGGGGAGGGAGGTCGTGGCGCCTCGTCCGTCGCACCTTTGGAGGCGCGTCGAAGAACTGCAAGCCGACAGCATGTTGCTTTGTTGCAGCGTTCACCGGTTGCCAGCAACAAGCGATAGAAGCGCCGAAGCGCCGTCGCAGGCAAGCCAACGACGACGATGGCCGACGAGCAGGAGGTGCGCGTGCGGTTCACGACGCGGCAGGCGGCGATCGCCTGCGGCGACGCCGTGCTCGGGCTGCCGAGCTCCGCGGAGCCGGCGCAGCTGTGCGACGTCGTCAACAAGCTACTGTCGCGGAGCGGGTCGCGCGCGCTGGCGCTCGAGTTCCTCTGGGCCGGCAAGCTCGTGCAGACCTCGCTCCTGAAGCACGCGGCGCTCCACGGCGCGTCCCTCGAGAAGGTCGCGGACATCGAGTACTTCGTGTCGGTGCCCGCGCCGAGCTACGGCGGCGCCGCGCCGACGGAGAACGACGAGTGGCTCGCGGCGCTCTGCGCGGCGCCCGGCGGCGGCGTGCTCGCGGGGAGCTACGGCGGCGGCGTCTACGGCGAAAACGGCGCGACGCTCGCGGAGAACGCGCACGACGGCGCGGTGACGTGCGTCGCCGCGGCGGGCGGCCTCGTCGCGACGGGCGGCAAGGACGCGGCCGTGCGGTGCTGGCGGGCGAGCGCGGCGGGGCCCCTCGCGCCCTGCTTCGCGGGCGACGCCCACGGCCACGCCGTGGACAGCGTCTGCGTCGCCGGCGATGTGGTCGCGTCGGGCGACTGGGGCGGCATGGTCTTCCTCCGTGTGGATCAAATCTTCAACCCGACGTCAATGTGCGCGTAATCGAACGGTTTGGACCAGACTCTTTCGCTGTGCTTCGAGAACTCGACGAGAGCAATCGATTCGTCCAAAAATCAGCCGAATCGACTTCGATGTGACCGAGCTAGAGATTTCTGAAGTTTGGCCCCGACGTCCCAGCTCACTGGTTGATTTCCACACAGGTCTTCCTCTGGCGGCCCGGCGCCTCCGGCGACGAGCCGGCGCCGAAGCGGGCGCGCACGGACGCGGCGGCCGCCGCGGGCCCCGTGCTCACGCACAAGGCCCACGCGCAGTGCGTCTCGGGCCTCGCGCACGCCGCGGGCCGGCTCTGGAGTGTGGGCTGGGACCGCGCGGCCAAGGTCTTCGACCTCGCGACGCTCGACCCGGTCCACAGCGCCAACGCCTCCGTCGCCCTCACCTGCGTCGCGCACGCCGAGGCGCTCGGCGTCGCGGCCGCGGGCGCGCACGACGGCTCCGTGCGATTGTACGACGCGCGGTGCGCGCCCGCGGCGGCCATGGCCCGCGTCCTCCGCAACCACAAGCACCAGGCCGTCGGCGCCGTCGCCTGGAGCCCGGCCGGCGACCACCGCCTCGCGTCCTGCGCCCAGGACGGCCGCGTGAACGTCTGGGACGTCCGCGGCGACGCGCCGCTCGCCGCGCTCGACGCGCCGGACCTGTCCAAGTGCCTCGGGCTCGCCTGGACCGAGGCGGGCCTCTTCGTCGGCGGCGACGACCCGCGCGTCCACAAGTTTAACGTGTAAAGTGGGCGCCGCGCTCCGCCTGCTGTTGTTGTTGTTGTTGTAAGAGCTTGTTCCGGAGCTCCGACGCGATCCAGTGGACGGCTCGCGGCACTGCACTTGCACTGCACGAGCTGCGTGAGAGCATGGGCACCTTCTCGCTCGCGGCCCTCTCCGAGTTCCTGGACGCGGACTCGGCGTCGTCGGCGCTCGCGGCGACCATCACCCCGCGCGTGCTCGGCGACAACAGCAACAACAACGCGAGCGGCGCGCTCGCCGTCTTCTACGCCAATTGCCAGGGCTCGGGCCTCGCCTACTGGCTGCGGCGGTCGCCGCGGTTTCGCAGTGCGTACCCGCGCGTGCGCTGCGTCGCGGTGCACGACCTCGTGGACCGGCGCGAAGAGGACTTCTCGGAGGAGCAGGCGGCGTGGCTCGGGAGCTGCGCGCTCCTCGTGTACCAGCCGATCCGCGAGGCGCACGGGCCGTTCGCGACGACGGCGCGCGGCGTCCTCGGGCGCCTGCGGCCCGGCACGCGCACGCTGAGCTTCGCCTACCTCTACCACGAGGCCTACTTCCCGCTGTTTCCCGAGCGCGACTTCGTCAACGCGAGGGGCGCCGACGCGTTGTGGCGCTTCGTGGAGCGGAGGGCCGCCGAGGACTGGCGGCAGCCGCTGGCCGCGATCGTCGCGGCCGTGCGGCGCGACCTCGCGGCGGGGGCGCTCGACGGCGCCGACTTCTTCGACCTCGCGGCGCGGACCGCGGACACGCTCGCGCAGCTCCGCGCGCGCGAGCGGTCGCTCGACGTGCGCTGCGCGGACTACGTCGAGGCGCACCCGGAGGAGCCGCTGTTCCTGACGCAGAACCACCCGGCGTCGCTGCTTCTCTATCATTGCGCCAACGAGGCGCTCGGCGCCCTCGGGCTGCCGCGCCTCGCGGAGGCGGACCGCGCGGCCGCGGAGGCGGACGCGAACGCCGCGGGCATCCCGGGCCGCGTCTGGCCTTCGAGCGCCTTCGAGCGCCGCTTCCGGGGCCTCGACGACCCGCCGGTGGCCGTGCCCGCCTTCTACCTCGAACTCTACGACCGCGTCTGCGTGCGGAGGCTCGCCGCGGTGGACGGGGGCGTCGCGGAGTGCTACGGGTAGTGCGCGTGTTAAAGCACCCTCTAGCCCGGACACGACGGCCTCGCGGCCCTTCGGCGCGTCGTCGTCCGTGGACCACTGGGCGCAGTTGATGCCCGTCTCCAGCGTCGTCGAAGCCGCGCCGAAGGACGCGCTTCTCGGACTCGAGAACGAACAGATCCCGGCGTGGTGCCGAAGTCGCAGCGGTTCAGCCGTGGCTTCCACCCGAGGCACGGGTTCTCGAAGCAGTCCACGCCCGTCGCGCACCTCAGGAGCTTCGGCGCGGGCGTCGCGGAAACGACGGCGTTTTCCCGAGACGACGCGCCGCGAGACGAGAGATCGTGGCGTCCGTAATGAGCCTGCGCCGGCTCAGGCGTTGGTCTGCATCTGGTGTAGGCTCTGTGAACGTCTCGGCGAACTTCGTGGACTTTCAGCGCCAAACGCTGGCCCGCGCGCTCTCCCGTGCTCCAAATCGTGGGCGTCGCGCGACTGAATTGCTCAAATGACGCCGTCAGCTGGCGCAGTAAGTCGCAGGACATCATGAGGGTGTTGTGGCCCGTTTTTCGTGGCGCACGGGCTGCGCATGCCGGCTCCACAGCGCTGAAGAGAGCCTTTGGTGGACGCCCATCGTCGAGGATCAAAAATAAACAAAAAAAAAAATCGCCATTGGGGCCGTCGGGGTCAAACCCCCAAAAACACCACCACCATCGTCCGGAGGTGTAGGAGAGGTGTGGGGGATTCAAAAAAAAGACTGCCCAGTACCAGGATCGAACTGGTGACCTTTCGCTGACTTACAAGTCTAGCTTTCGCATTATGAGACGAACGCTCTAACCAACTGAGCCAACCGGGCTGGGGGCGAACCGACGATCTGCGACTCCCTGCCAGAGATCGCTGATTTCGGTTTTATTTGCTTGTGACGACCCTTGCAAAGTAATAGGCCTATGAATTCATGAGAGAGGACAAAGAAAAAATAAGCGTAAGCGTTCCCCCTGGCCGCGCCCGGAACGCGGCGCAAACATAGCGCCGTGGCGCTCAGGCTGAACTTCAGGTTGAACTCAAGAAAATCGTGCTCGCTGCCCCGTTTTTCTGTTGGGATCTTTTCGCCTCCCTAGAGCACCGCCTTCTCGCGCGCCCGCACCGCTCGCTGTTGGTTTGGCCATCCTAGGAGGCCTGCCTTAAGTGCCGGAAGGGCGCTCGAAGGCCGCGTGCGGGGCGCCCGGGGCGACTGTCGAACAAGGCCAGTGGGACTGTGGCAATCGAGTGCTGCGGCTGGTGCGGCGCCCACAACTGCGCCCTCGTGCGCGCGCGCGCGCGGCCAACTACCCACACTATTCACTACACACTCGTCTCCAAGCCACCAACGACGCGTAAAACAAACGCGAGCCCGCCTCGAGAGGCCACAGCTGCGCCGCCGGTGCCTCGTTGCGCGCGCGCCGCTGCCGCGGCACGAGGCGCCTGACAAACACACGCACCCAGAAAACCGCCTAAACGAACGATGGCCGCCTCGTCGCCGTACGCGCTCGGCATCCTCAACCTCTTCTTCCTGCTCGTCGGCATCGTCGTGCTCACCGTCGTCAACGTCTACGTGCTCGTCAAGTGGCAGCACCCCGAGGACAAGAACCAGTGGGTCTCGGCCAAGGCGGCCGTCGTGCTGGGCATGCTCGTCACGGAGCTCGTCATCGTCGGCCTGCCGCTCGACGTCGCGAACAACGGCGGCGCGCGCGACTGCTCCTACGACTGGGGCGACACGGCGGAGTGCGGCGGGCTGGACATGCGCGCCTACTGGCTGAGCGTCTTCGGCCTGGCCATCGCCTGGGTCTGGGTCGTCATCCCGACGTACGTCTTCGCGTACGAGGCGCACGACGAGCTCGGCGAGCACACGACGGGCGACACGTTCAAGGCGGCCGCCTGCAGCGAGCTCGGGCTCCTCGTCGTCTTCCTCATCGTCGTCATCCCCATGTACTTCATCATCAACGAGGTGAAGCTGCCGGTCTTTGACAGCGTCGCGAAAACGTCGCTTCGAATCTCGAGAGACGTCGCCCGCCGCGCCGCGCGCGGCGGGGAACTACTTCGACAGCTCGGCGGCGGCTCGGCGGCGACGGCGCGAGCCATCGTTTCGGCGGCGCGAGCGCTTGTTTCGAAATGCCAAAACATCACTTCAAATCTCGCGCGTCGCGAGGTCGTCCGCCGCGCCGCGCGCCAAAAAGAATTCTCCAGCAACAGCTCGCGGCGTAGGTCGACGCGTTCGCGGGCACGACGCTCGGCGCGGCCGTCGGGACGTTCGACGCGGCGCAGGGCCTGAACAGCTTCGAGTTCATGGGCGACCTGGCGTCGACGGACCGGGTCTTCAGCTCGAGGTCCTCGGACACGATCGTCTTCGGCGTGAACTTCCTCGACTACCTCGCGGCGTTCTTCAGCTGGGTCGGCTGGTTCCTCTTCGTGCTCTGGGGCGGCATCGGCCTCGCCTGCCTGCCCATCGACCTGATCCTGGCCTACGTCTACCGGCCCGTGCCCATGGACGCGCGCGAGATCGCCGAGTACAAGCTCCAGATCCAGAAGCGCGTCGCGGAGCTCATCGACGTCGGCGGCCAGCTCCAGGGCGAGCGCGCGCGCCGCGGGGTCCCGCCGCGGTCGCTCGCGGGCGCGCGATCGCTCCGGGGAGCGCACGTGGCAACGCGCCGAGAGATGATCGCTCGTCCGAACATATTTTGACGTCCGATCGCTCCGGGGAGCGCACGTGGAACCATTTAGAGAGACGATCGCGCGTCCACGCATATTTCACCCGGCGTCCGCTCGCAGTCCTCGTTCCTCGACGGCGCGAAGCAGGGCTGGTGGGCGACGCGGAAGCAGAACGCGCGGGACCAGGTCAAGGTGAACAAGTTCGCGCAGATGGTCTTCATCCTGGAGACGGAGGTCGAGGAGCTCGAGATCATCTCGGGCCGCGCGAAGGACTACGAGCCGCTCGTCTACGTCGGCTACCTGTTGCTCGGCGTCGTCGCGGCGGTCCACAGCCTGCTCTGGGTCGTCCACATCATCGTCTACATGCTCGTGGACCCGGCGCCGACGCCCTTCCTCAACGACTACCTCATCCAGTTCTCGAGCTGGTACCCGCTCTTCGGCTCGCTCGCGTGCGCGCTCTTCACGTTCTACCTGCTCTGCGCGACGATGAAGGGCTGCCTCAAGTTCGGGACGCGCTTCTTCCTCATCAAGCTCCACCCGATGAAGTACAACGGCACGTACCTGAACTCGTTCCTCTTCAACGTCGGCCTCTTCGGCATCTGCGCCTTCCCCGTCGTCCAGTTCTGCACCGCGGCCTTCGCGGACTACGCGCGCTTCTCCGACGCGGCGACGCGCTTCATCGTCGTCAAGCACCTCGTCTTCTTCAAATCCTTCTACGACACCATGGCCTTCGAGTACGCGCTCATGTCCGTGCTCGGTCTCGCGCTCGTCTGGCTCTTCATCGCGCCCCACGACGTCCCCGCGTCCACGTCCAAGCTCAAGGCGTCCCTGGGCAAGGCGAAGCCGCGGGCGACGTCCGACGTCTTCGGGGCCTCGTCCTCGAAGTACACGGCGCACAACGTCCTCTAGGACGCGCTTTTGTAACTGCCAGACACGCCTAGAGCGCCTGCGTCCCGCCGAATGCCCCCTCCTTGAGACACGCTTAGAGCGTCTGCGTCCCGCCGAATGCCCCCTCCTTGAGACACGTTTAGAGCGTCTGCGTCCCGCCGAATGCCCCCTCCTTGATGGGCTCCGCCTAGACGACGCCGGCGTAGCGGCCGCCGTCGAGGGGCGCGAGTCCCGCGCCGCTCCCCGCCTGGACGATGCCGGCGTAGCTCCGCCCTTTTTTTATGCACACATCTTCTTCTTACGGCCTACCACGCGATGTCGACCCCGGTCCCGCGGGCTCGCCGGCGGAGCTCCGCGAGGCCCTCGTCGCCGAGGAGCGCGGCGCCGGCGGCGACGGCCCCGACCGCGGCGAGGACGAAGCGCCGGCAGCGCCGGAGGAGCCCCCAGAGCCGCCGCGCGGCCGCGAGGGGCCCCGCGCCGCCGAAGACCGCGGCGACCGCCGCGGGCACGGCGAACTCGCGGACCGCCGCGCGGAGCAGCGACCGCGGCTTCGGCGGCGCGATCGCGCGGCGCGGCGCGTCGCCCTCGGCGAGGGCCGCGCGCACGGCGCCGAGCTCCCACGCGAGCTCGTCGGCCCGCGTCGCCCAGGTCGCGCCGGCCTCGGCGCGGAA
>NW_008705607.1:103350-106987 GCF_000186865.1 Aureococcus anophagefferens
GCTCCGCGTCGGCGTCGTCGGCGGCGTCGCGACGCGCGCGCGCGGCGCCGGGTCCTCGTAGCAGTCGGCCTCGACGAGCGCTTCCGGCGCCGCGGCCTCCGCCGCGCGCCGCGCCTCCTCCTCGCGCGCCGCGGCCTCCGAGCGCGCGCGCGCCCGGGCCGCGTCGGCCCGCCGCCGCCTCCGCTCGAACTCCGCCTCCGCGGCGCGGGCCGCCTCGGCCTCCGCGGCGCGGGCCGCCTCGGCCTCCGCGGCGCGGGCCGCCTCGGCCTCCGCGACGCGGGCCGCCTCGGCCTCCGCCGCGGCCTCCGCCGCGGAGACGACGGCCTCGGCCTCCGCGACGAGCGCCGCCTCGGCCTCGGCCTCCGCGGCGCGGGTCGCCGCCGCGTCCGCGACGAGCGCCGCCGCCGCGTCCGCCGCGACGCGATCGGCCTCCGCCAGGCCCCGGGCGAACTCCGCGGCCCGCGCGAGCTCCGCGGCCTGCGCGGCCTCCGCCGCGCGCGCGGCGTCGTCGGCCCAGGCCGCGTCGTCCTGCAGCGCGTACGACAGCAGGAGCCGCTTCACGGCGAAGTCCCCGGCGACGCCCAGCGGCGTCTGCCCGTGCATGTTGCGCCGCTCCGTCGACGCGCAGGTCTCGAGGAGCGCGCGCGCGGACTCGACCGCGCCGTGGCGCGCGGCGACGTGGAGCGGCGTGTCGCCGACCCAGTCCGGCGCGTCGACGAGCGAGTCGTCGGCGTCGACGACGACGCGCAGCGCGTCGAGCGACTCGTCGCTCGTCGCCGCGACGTGCGCCGCCGTGCCGCCCGACGCCTCGTCCGCGCGGCCCGGGTCCGCGCCGCGCTCGAGGAGGAGCGACGCGAGGGCCGCGGGGCCGACTAGCGCCGCGACGTGGAGCAGCGGCAGGCCCGCTTCGCCCGCGCCGTTCGGGTCCGCGCCCGCGTCCAGGAGCGTTCGCGCCGCCGCGACGTCGCCGGCCGCGACGGCGGCGGCGAGTTGTTCGGCCATCGCGGCGAGATGTTCGGCCATCGCAAGCGAAGCAAACGTCTTTTCCGGCCAAAGGTGAACGGCACATATCCAGTGATTGTAACTCCATCTCCCACGCTCAACGCGAGAGGCTGCGCGGCGCATCGGGGCCTGCGGCCGTGCGCGCCGTTCGGCGGGGCCGCCCGGCGGGCGTCCGCCATGCCCATCGAGCTGGCCGACTTCGGCCTCACGGACGCCCTGAAGCCGCACCCGCTGACGGAGAAGCGGCGCAAGGCGCGCTACAATGCGCCGGGCCCCGGGTCCTACAACGTCAAGGAGATCGAGCCGTCGATGACGAGCAAGTTCAAGCTCGAGCGCGGGAGCCACTTCGGGCGGAGCCGGGCGCAGCGCTTCGACTCCCGCGAGAGCACGGTGCCCGGGCCTGGCCTCTACAAGATCAACGCGTCCGTCGGGCTCCAGGTGTCGTCGCGCGTGCTCACGTCCGCGCGGACGGCCTTCGGCAAGGCGCGCAAGGGCAGCGTCAAGGGCACGCGCACGCCCGGCCCCGGCGACTACGAGCCCGAGGCGCACGTCGTCCACGCGCACGGCCGCGCGCCGATGCCGTCCTTCGGGGGCCCGCTGAACAAGCAGGACCGCTTCGGCCAGTTCAAGCTCGACGTCGCGAACCCGCGGAGCCCCGGCCCGGGCGTCTACAGCGTGCCGTCGACGCTCCAGTTCTCCAAGGCGCCGGGCAGCCCCAAGGTCGGCACGAGCCGCCGCTTCATGACCGACAAGCCCATGGGCCACGTCGGCTCCGTCGCGCTCCAGCGGTCGCTCACGGAGCCGTCCGCGCTGACCGCCGCGTCCCAGAAATCCTTCTACGAGGTCGAGCACGACCGCCCGGGCCCCGGCGCCTACGCGGACCACTCGTCCTTCGGCAAGCAGGTCACGTCCGTGCGCAAGTCGTCCGCGAACTCCAAGTTCGGCTCGAGCTACCGCGGCTCCACGGGGCCCAACAAAAACCCGGGCCCGGGCCAGTACAACGAGCGCGCCTTCCTCGGCCGCCAGGCCGCGTCCCGCGTCAGGACCGCGCCCCAGTACCGCTTCGGCACCGCGCCGCGCCCGACGCTCGTCAACCCCGTCGGCTGAGGCGCGCCCGCCGCGCCGCGCCGCCGGCCTAATTGGTCCTTCGAGCTTTGTGCCTTTCCGCCGGGGGAGCGGGGTCCCGGCCTGGTCGCGGCCGCCTCGGACGCGGACGGGTTCCCGAGCTGGCCGCGCCCGCTCGGACGCGGCCGCGCGCCCGCGGGCGATGGACATCGCATTCGACGGAGCCCGCGACATGTTACGAGTTCGCCCGCGACATGTTACGAGTTCGCGAAGGCCTTGCGGTCCTTCTTCGTCACGAGGCCCTTCTTCGCCTGCGTGGCGACGTTCGCGACGCCGTAGTCCTCGCGGAGGGCCCTGGCGATCTGCTCGAGGTACTTGCCCTGGACCATGATGGAGAAGAACTCGCGGCCCTGCTTGTTGTCCTCCGTGCCCTTGCGCGGCGCGACGGACGCGGCGGCGGAGAATTTCGCGCGGAAGACGGCCGCGAGCTCCTTCATCTTGCGCTCGTCGTAGCCCCAGGAGTCGAGGCCGTCGACGAAGGTGCAGTTCTTGTCGCGGACCCTGCGGCAGGCCACCGTGACCTGGCTCCCCTTCTTCGTCGCGCGGAGGTGGCTTTGGCCGCCGTCGCCGCCCGCGGGCTCGCGGTCGACGGCGCGGAATGGCGGCGCGCGGCGCCAGTCGACGCGCGTGATCTCGAGGACGCCCTTGGACCGCTCCTTCGTGTCGAGGCAGTCCGCGAGCGACGCGACGAAGGCGCCCGCCTTCTTCCACGACGTCGCCTTCACGGGCACGCCGCAGAGCTTCGCGGCCGCGCCGACGGCCTCGGCGACGAGCACGGGCGGCTTCGCGTCGCGCTTCAACGTCGTCAAAAAGCCCGACAGGAAGAGCTCGTCGGGCGTCGGCGGGGGGGGCGGCGGCGTCGTCGCCCGCGGCGGCGTCGTCGTCGTCGCCCGCGTCGTCGCCCGCGGCGGCGTCCTCGTCGTCCTCGGCGGTCGCCTCCGCCGCCTCGTCGTCCTCTTCCGCGTCGTCGTCGTCCGCGGTCGCGTCGTCGTCCTCGGCGGCCGCCGCTTCGGCGGCGGCGACGTCTCCCGCGTCCTCCGCGGCGGCGCCCTCCGCCTCCTCGGCGGCGGCGTCCTCGGCGTCGAGGGCCGCGAGCGCGGCCTCGACGGCCGCGAGCTCGTCGACGAGCGCGGGCTCGCGGCGGACCTTGTCCGCCTGCGCCGCGTCGAGGGCCGCCCTGCCCCGGAGGTCCGCGATCTGACGGAGCGCCTTCTCGAGCCGGCGCCGGTCCCGCGCGAGCGACGCGCGCGCGGCCTCCGCGTCCGCGACCTTCCGCGCCGCGGCGCGCGCCGCGCCCGCGCGCCGCGCGTGCGCCGCCGCCTCGGCGTCCGCGGCGGCCGCGGCCGTCGCCGCGTCGACGGCGGCCGGCGGCGGCGCCCGCGCGGCGTCCGCGGACGCGTCGTCGCCGAAGCGCTCCGGCCAGAGCGCGTCGCCGACGCGCGAGAGCACCGATACGGCCACGCCCCGGAGCCCGGCCTCCTCCGTGTCGCCGGAGGACCGCGCGAACTGG
>NW_008705607.1:107037-107895 GCF_000186865.1 Aureococcus anophagefferens
CTCTGAGGATCCCCGGAGCTCCTCGAGTCCAATTCGGGACTGGCGAGCCGCAAGAACACCGTCGCGGTATGATCGCGCGCACGGCGTCCCACTTCGCCGCGGTCCGGGCGACGGAGAACCTCACGATGGAGGGCACGGCCCCGCAGTTCGCGGCCGACGCCAGCCACCTCGCGGGCATCGGCGACCCCTTGCCGCCGTCGGAGCCCGACGCGTGGCGGCACTCGAGTTCAAGTAGCACGGCAACAAACTCCGGAGTAGGGACGGGTGATGCTCAGGTGTGATGCCCAGGTGTGTTGGTGTGATGCCCAGTGTGACCCTCGGTCCGCGTGTTTTCGGGTGTGATGCTCGGTGTTTTGGCCTGGGCCGAGCGGCGAAGATTAAACTGCAACCCGGAGTCAAACAAACGCGCAGGCTTGTTTCTGGCCACCCGATCGGACGTTGCTATTACTGCACCGATTTCCGATGCTATGGCCCGGCCCAGAGGCTGCGCCGGACGGCGTGCCGGCTTCCGGTCGCGCTCGTCGCGGCCCTGGCGTGGCGCCCGCGGCGTGCGGTGCGCGCTGGGCAGCCCTCGTCGGGCCGTGGGCGGCGGCGGCGGCGCGGGTCGGGCTGCCACGCGGTAGGCGTCTGGTCGAGGACTGGCGCCACTGCGGCGACGCGCGGTTGTTCCGACACGTTCTCCGGCGTCTATGCCGGCGGGGTTCTCGCGCGCAGGGGCGCGGGGCGGCCCAATGGCGATGACTTCTTTTTTTGAGAGTTTTAACGAATGCTCGCACCTGCTCATCGCGGTCGTCGCGCCGAGGTCCGATTTGAAGAACGATCGCCGCAGCTGCGACGCCTCGCGCGCCGCGTGCGGGG
>NW_008705607.1:107945-140386 GCF_000186865.1 Aureococcus anophagefferens
GCCGTGCGACACGAGCGCGACGAGCTCGCCGCGCTCGAAGGGGCCGCCGAAGAGCCGCGCGGGCCAGCCGTTGCCCTCGGCCGCCTGGGCGCCGACGACGCCGCCGGCGAAGAGGTCCGCGCCGCGGAGCACGTTCGCGCGCACGGGCGCGTGGATCGCGAGCTGCCGCGAAACGTGCGGGCACCGCTGCGCGCCGAGGACCGTCGGGACGAGGGTCGTGTGGGTCTTGCGGTCCGCGGCGATGAGCACGGCCTCGCCCGCGACGCAGTAGACCTCGTGGCGCGTCGCGCCGAGCCGCGCGCGCGCCAGCGGAAACGCCTTGCCGCAGGGCACGAGCGCGTCGAGCGCGTCGTCGGCGTCGAGCGCCGGCGAAAAGGCCGCGCGGAGGTCCGCGCGCAGTTTCCGCTTCTCCGACTCCTTGACGAGCGTGAGCTTGCCGACGTCGAGCGGAACGGACAGCGCGTCCGCCGGGCGGCGGCGTTGCGCGTCCGCGGCCTGGAGCAGCGCGAGCGCGTCCGCCGGCAGCCACGAGCCGCGCGCGTCGCCGATCATCGCGAGCCTGGTGTTATGTTGCTCGAGGGTACGCGCGCGTGCGTTACGGGTCCGTCGGCTGCTCAAAGCCAGCCTCTGCCAAGGCCTCCATGCTCTGGATCAGCCGAGCTCGCCGTCCGCGAGGCCGTCTTGCCGGTCGCCTCTGCGCGCCGCGCCGCCCGCGACACCTCGCGCGCGCCGCTTCCGTGGCCGCCGCCGCCGCCGCGCCGCAGCCGCCGACGCCGCGCGACCGCCGCGCGGCGCCGGCCGCCGCGCCGCCGCGCCGCTCGCGCCCAGCATGTCGGTCACGGGCAAGCGCGGCGTCGGCGTGCCGCTCATCCTCATGCACGACGGCGAGGGCACGATCGTGACCATCGAGTGCAAGAACGGCGACACGTACCGCGGCTTCCTCGACGAGACCGAGGACAACATGAACTGCGTGCTCAAGGACGCGACGCGCACCGACGCCAAGGGCAACAAGTCGCAGGTCGAGCACATCTTCCTGCGCGGCTCCCAGATCGCCTTCTTCATCTTTCCGAACATGCTCAAGAAGGCGCCCATGTTCAACCGGGTGCGGGCGTGGCGAAAAACCAAGGCGACGAAGAAGGCGGGCGCGCCGAGCGGCACCGTCCGCGGCCAGGCCGCGGCCATCATCCGCAAGGCCCAGGCGCGACTGGCGGGCCCCGGGATGATGATCGTGAGGTAGGGCCGCGGGACGTAATCGTCGAACCCAGGGTCGTTTGGTGTCGTTTGGCGCGTATCGTGGCTTCGCTTGGGCGTCGTTTTGTGTTGTACGGCGCGTAGGCGTGATTTGAGGACGTCGCGTCGTGTGTAGGCGTGACTTTGGGGGCGTTCGCGCGCTTGGAAACAAAAAAAACACCCGAGGCGGGACTTGAACCCGCGGCCACTGGATTAAAAGTCCAGCGCTCTAACCAACTGAGCTACCCGGGCTCGAACCAAGGACCCCGAAAATCGTCGCTGACGCCAAGCAAGTGCAAACATCGGAGGGCAGCGTCTGGGTCGCAGTAAATGAGCGCCGACTGGCGTTACGACGTCGAGCCGCTCGGCCTCGCGGTCGGGTCGGAGGGGCTCCGCGACTTCATGGTCGAGACGGAGCTCCTCGAGTCCAATTCGGGACTGGCGAGCCGCAAGAACACCGTCGCGGTATGATCGCGCGCACGGCGTCCCACTTCGCCGCGGTCCGGGCGACGGAGAACCTCACGATGGAGGGCACGGCCCCGCAGTTCGCGGCCGACGCCAGCCACCTCGCGGGCATCGGCGACCCCTTGCCGCCGACGGAGCCCGACGCGTGGCGGCACTCGAGTTCAAGTAGCACGGCAACAAAGCCGGAGAGCGACATGGCTCCCCCGTACTAGCAAAGCTTAGCAGCGGTGGACGAAGCCCTGCTGTGCACGCACAGCCGCACAGCCCTCGAAGAAGAAGGAGCGCACAATATGGGCCGCACCTCCCGAGACAAGCGCGACATCTACTACCGCCTCGCGAAGACGTCGAACTACCGCGCGCGCGCGGCCTTCAAGCTGCTGCAGCTCGACGCGACGCTCGGCATCCTCTCCACCGCGACGACGCACGACAGACTCCGCGTCGCGGACCTGTGCGCGGCGCCGGGCGGCTGGTCGCAGGTCGTCGCGGAGCGCCGGCCCGGCGCGAGAGTCGTCGCCGTCGACCTCAAGCCCATGGCGCCCATCGCCGGCGTCGAGATGGTGCTCGGCGACATCACGGCCGCGGCGACGGCGCGCGAGGTCGTCGACGCGCTCGGCGGCGGCGCGGACGCGCGGCGCGGCGTGTTTCGACGTCCGCCGCGGTCCCGCGCGACGCGCGCCGATCCTAGGTCGTGCTCTGCGACGGCGCGCCGGACGTCATCGGCCTCAACGACGTCGACGAGCACCTGCAGAACGAGCTCGTGCGCAAGGCCTGGTCCATGGCGGAGGCGATCCTCGCGCGCGGCGGCCGCCGGGGCCGCGAAACGCGCGACGCGACTCCGACGCGAGCGGCTCGCGGACGAGAGGCGCGCGCCGCCTCCGGACGTCGGGAACCGCCCTTCTTAGGCGGCTGCTTCGTGTCCAAGGTCTACCGGGGCCGCGACGCGACGGCGCTCCTCGAGTCGCTCCGCAAACACTTCCGGAGCGTCTTCGTCGCGAAACCGCGGTGCAGCCGTTCCGCGTCGCCGGAGGCGTTCGTCGTCTGCCGGGGCTTCGGCGAGGCCCCCGGCGACGCGGAGAAACCCGTGCCCTTCGTCGCCTGCGGCGGCGACGACGCCTTCGACGCCGACGCGTCGTTCCCGCTGGACCTGCCGACGGCCGCGGCGTACGAATTCCGCGGCCCCGTCCAGATGCCCATCCGCCCGCCCCACGAGGACGCGGGCGCCGGGCCGCCGCCGCCGCCGGCATTCGCCGCGGCGACGGCCGCCGCGTCGACGACGGCGCCGGAGGGCTTCCGCTACGACGGCGACGTGCGGCCCGCGCGCGGCGACGCGCCGCCGCCGGCGACGGACGCCGCGTCGCTCCGCGCGTGGGTCTCGTAACTTTGTCGCGCTTTTGCTTTTCTCCGCACGGCCATCGCCGACGAGCTCGTATACGTACGGGCCGCAGATGCCTTCAACGAAGCTTCAAGTAACCAATCGCCACTCGCCCACAAGTGCTTGCAGTCGGTCTGAGTCGACGCATGGGCTGGACTTGGTCGTGAAATCAGGCCAATGAGACGCGCGCTGACGGTCATGCTCTTCCTCCGGAGCGCCCGCTCGCTCCTGAAGGGCCCCGCGGTCTCCGTCGCCCGGCCGCGCGCCGCGCCCGCCGCCCGCCGAACGTCGGCGCTCTTCCACGCGGGCCACGACCACGCGGACTTCGACCCGACGAAGGCGACGCTGCCGACGAACGCGGAGGAGGAGCTCGTGAAGATCCGCCACTCGACGAGCCACATCATGGCGCTCGCCGTGAAGCGCGTCTTCAAGGACGACGTGCAGGTGACGATCGGCCCGTGGATCGAGAACGGGTTCTACTACGACTTCTACCGGGAGGAGCAGATCAGCGACAAGGACCTGAAGCGCATCAAGAAGGAGATGGACAAGATCATCAAGGCCGACCTGCCCATCATCCGCGAGGTCGTGCCGCGCGAGGAGGCGAGGGCGCGGCTCCTCGCCGAGGGCGAGACGTTCAAGGTCGAGGTGCTCGACGGCATCACCGACGACACGATCTCCTTCTACCGCATCGGCGACGAGTGGTGGGACCTCTGCGCGGGCCCCCACGTGCCGTCGACGGGCGCGATCAAGCCCAAGGCCGTCGCCCTGCAGTCGGTCGCGGGCGCGTACTGGCCAGGGCAGGACAAGAGAGCGAAATTCCCAACTTCAAAGCCTCATATCTCGGCCGTTTTCCACTCGTTTCGGCTGATTTTTGGACGAGCGATCATCTCTCGGACTGGTCTCGAAGCGTGGATGCTTTTTCCGGAACGCGCGCGCGCGGAACACTCACGTTGAAGCGACGTTGAATCACCCTTGTCCTGCCCAGGTACTGGCGCGGCGACGAGAAGCGCGAGATGCTCCAGCGCATCTACGGCACGGCCTGGCAGGAGAACTGGCAGCTCGCGGAGCACAAGCGGCGCCTCGAGGAGGCGAAGAAGCGCGACCACCGCGTCCTGGGCAAGAAGCTGGACCTCTTCTCGATCCAGGAGGCGGCCGGCGGCGGGCTGTGCTTCTGGCACCCGCGGGGCGCGCGGATCCGCATGCTCATGGAGGACACGTGGAAGGCGGCCCACGAGCGCGGCGGCTACGAGCTGCTGGTCACGCCCCACATCGCGAACGTGGACCTCTGGAAGACGAGCGGCCACTTCGACTTCTACGCGGAGGGCATGTTCGACCAGATGGACGTCGAGAAGGAGCAGTACCAGTTGAAGCCCATGAACTGCCCCTTCCACTGCCTCGTCTACAAGGACCAGCTCCGGTCCTACCGCGACCTGCCGTTCCGCTGGGCCGAGCTCGGCACGGTCTACCGCTACGAGCGGAGCGGCACGCTCCAGGGCTTGATGCGCGTCCGCGGCTTCACGCAGGACGACGCGCACATCTTCTGCACGCCGGAGCAGCTCGAGGACGAGATCGTCGCCGTCCTCGAGCTCACGGAGGAGATCCTCTCCAAGTTCGGCTTCGACGACTACGAGCTGATGTTGAGCACGCGGCCCGACAAGGCCGTCGGCTCCGACGAGATCTGGACCAAGGCGACGGCGGCGCTCAAGGGCGCCCTGGACCGCAAGGGCTGGGACCATGGGGTGGACGAGGGCGGCGGCGCGTTCTACGGTCCCAAGATCGACCTGAAGATCAAGGACGCGCTGGGCCGCCAGTGGCAGTGCTCGACGGTGCAGTGCGACTTCAACCTGCCCGAGCGCTTCGAGCTCGAGTACCGCGCGGCGTCGGGCCAGGCCGAGCGGCCCATCATGGTCCACCGCGCCATCTTCGGGAGCCTCGAGCGCTTCTTCGCGATCCTGCTGGAGTCGTGCGGCGGCGACCTGCCGCTCTGGCTCGCGCCGACGCAGATGCGCCTCCTGCCGGTCACGGACGACGCGCGCGACTTCTCCAAGGCCGTCGCGGCCAAGGCCGCGCAGCGCGGCATCCGCTGCGAGATCGACAGCGGCAAGGACCGCCTCAACAAGCAGATCCGCAACGCGGAGACGCAGCGCGTGCCCATCATGTGCGTCGTCGGCGAGAAGGAGATGGCCAGCGGCGACCTCGCCGTCCGCGCGCGGACCATGGGCGACCTCGGCACCATCGACGTCGACGCGCTCTTCGACGAGCTCAAGGACCTCGACGAGCTCAAGGACCTCGACACGGCCAAGTTCACGCCGCCGCCGCCCAAGCCCGACGCCGCGCCCGCGGCCGCCGAGGCGGCCGTCGCCGCCAAGTAACTCGATCTCTCGCAGAGCCGCAGGCGAGGAGGTCCGGAAGACGCGGCGAGGCGCGCGCGCGGAGGCCTGGAGCCTGCGACTTGAAGCGGCGTTGCACCAAAATTGCCGCAAGACATGTTGGCGGCCTCCCTCGTCCTCGCCGCGGCGGCGCTCGCCGCGGCGCAGACGCCGCTCGAGGCACCACGACCACCACGCACGCCGCGCTTCGCCGTCTGCTTCGTCGGGCAGCTGCGCACGGGCGGCGACGCGGCCATCCAGCGCAACCTCTACGAGCACCTCGTGGCGCCGCTCGGCGCCGACGTCTTCTTCTACGTGTCCGCGGCCCACGAGGTGGCGCACGCGTCCGGCGCCGGCGGCTGCCTGCCGTCGGCGCCCGGGTCCTGCGAGGCGCCGTCCGGGCGCGCGGCGCGCGACACGGCCGTCAAGCGCGGCCGCTGGGGGAGCCTCCGGGACCCGAACGGCGCGGCGGAGCTCGCCGCGCTCGAGGCGTCCGGCCCGCTGGCGCCGTCCATCGTCGCCTTCGAGGTGCTGGAGGACGACGCCGCCGTGGCCGCCGCGACCGCGCTCGCGCCGTCGGCGGGGCGGCTCCACCAGAAGACGCTCCGCGCGCGGTGCAAGCTCTGCCACGCGGCCGTCGAGGCGCGGGAGCGCGCGGGGCGCTTCCGCTACGACTACGTCGTCCGCGCGCGGCCCGACTACGTCTTCGCCTGCCGCCTGCCGGCCGCGGCGAGCGGCTACTACGCGGCGCGCGCCGCCGCCGCCGCCGCGCGCGGCGCCGCGGGCTGGGCCGCGAGCCACCGCGACTACTGGGAGCTCCTCGACCGCGGCGCCGCGGATATCGCCCTCGACTGGCTCTGGCGCGAGGCCGGCGCGGCGCTCGACGCCTGCCGCCCGGCGCCGAGGGCGCCGTGGCTGCCCGCGGCGTCCGTCAAGTCGAGGGTCGAGTCGTGCGTCTACGTCGCGCTCTGCGGCCGCAACGTCTCCGCGACGGGCACGGAGCACTTCTTCGACGGCGCCGGTCTGCCGAAGGACGAGCGCCGGGCGAAGCGGCGCGCGGAGAAGGCGGCCTCGGCGGCGGCCGCCGCCGCCGCGGCGCGCGGCGAGGGGCCGCACCCGCCGCCGAACACGCCGGGCGTCATCGTGCGCCCCTGCTGCGACGACGGCCGCGTCAACGAGCGCGCGCGCGCGCCCCCTTCGCGCGCCACGTGCGACCTCGACCGGCCGGGGAACCTCGCGGCGTGGGCGCTCCACGAGAGCCGCGACGCCGCGTCCTGGCGCGACGCCCGCGCGCGCCTCGTCGCGGACCTCGGCGCGCACTGCGCCGAGCGCGACCGGCTCCCGCGGGAGCTGCCGGCGCGGAGCGACGACGACGACGACGACGACGACGACCGGGGCGGGGACGACGACGACGACGACGACGACGACGACCGGTCGGAGCTGCGGCGATGAGAGCGACTTCGGAGCTGCGGCGATAAGATACCCTAACTTCATCCTAGAAGCAGGTGACGTTGGGCGCGGCCGACGACGCGGTCGAGTAGCGGACGGCCGCGTCGCCGCCGAGCGCCGGCGGCGCGCAGCAGTGCGCGTCGTCCTCGGGCGCGTCCTCGCCGCCGGCGGAGCAGACGTAGCTCTCGAGGCCGCCGCCGACGCACGCGTCGCGGCACTCGCGGCGCCCGCAGGCGCCGCGGTGGGGGCCGAGGTGGTAGTCGTCGTCGTCGAAGAACGACGGGTCGTAGGGCTCGTCCGGGCCGGGCCGGTCGAGCAGCTGCTGCTCCAGCGACATGCGGTCCATGATCTCCCGCGACTGCGAGCGGCGGATCGTCGTCGTCTGCGACCCGTCGAGGTCCAGGGAAGCGCTCGTGGGTTGCTTCGTCGTGCTCTTTCGAGGGGAGCCCTTCATCATGGGACGCATGTCGGCAGTGCCGTTGCGCGCGCACGGAGCCTCGGCTTTTGGCTGTCGGCGGGTCGTCGGCGCTGTTCGGCGCGGCTGGTCGAGGCGGTCAGGCCAAATCCACGGCGCCGCAGGTCGTCTAGATGAGCACAGGTTTGGCGAGCTGCACAGATGCTGCACAGCTTTGCCACAGACTGTGGCACAGTGCCGACGCCCGCCCCCGCGCGCCTTCGACACACCTCCAGCGACGCCGGCGCCACTCGCCTCGTCGCCCGCAGCGCTCGCCGCAGCACTCTGAAAGCAGCATGGACGCCGAAAAGGCCATCGCGCTGCTCGCGGCGCACCAGAAGGCGCGCGCGGACGAGATCATGAACAGCCCGCCGCCGGACCGGGACCCGCACGCGCCCGAGGGCCAGGTCATCGACCTCGGCCTCGCGTGCGCCCCGCCGCCGCCGCCGGCGGCCGTCGAACCGCCGGCGGTGCCCGGCGCCGAGGCGCTCGCGTCGTCCGCGGGCGGCGACGTCGACGTCGCCGGCGAGCCGACGCCGGCGCTCCTCGGCCGGCTCCGGAAGCTCCAGGAGGACCGCGTGGAGACGTACCGCCGCTTCGACGCCGCGCTCGACGCGTGCCGCGGCGGCTCCGGCGCCGTCGACGTCGCGGCCTACGGCGCGGTCGTCGCGAACCGTGTGCAAATCAAATCTTCAACCCGACTTCAATGTGAGCGTATTCGAATATTTTGACACGATCACTTCCGCTGTGCTTCGAGAAATCGATGAGAGCAATCGATCCGTCCAAAAATCAGCCGAATCGACTTCGATTTGACCGAGCTGGAGAATGTCCAAGTTTGGTCGGGACGTCCCAAACCAGTGGTTGATTTGCACACAGGTCGCGAAGATCACCGTCGTCTTCGACCTCGTCAGCCGGCGCTTCAACGCCTGCGAGGCCGCGCTCCGCGCGCGGGGGCTCGCCGCCGCCGCCGACTGCTGCCGCCGCGTCCAGACGCTCGAGAAGGAGAAGCTCGAGCTCACGGCCGCGACGCACCTCGCCGCCGTCCGCCCGGACAGCGACGCGGGCCGCGCGCACGTCGCCGCGCGCGCGCGCGACGTCGCCGCGGCCATCACCGAGGCCTTCGACGACCTCAAGTGCGAGCTCGACGGGGAGGAGTAAAAACCGCCTTTACTGCCGAGTTAGCCGAGCCTGCCGCGACGGTCGGGTGCAGCGCCGACTGTGGCGTCGTAGGAGCGGTAGGGGAGAGGCCGTCGACGCAAAGCCCAGTCCACTTTGACTTCTCGGAGCGTCTTCAGCGCGCGCGTCGGCGCGCCTTGTATGGCATGTTGACGACTTGTTGACGGCCGGCAAGCTCGCCGCATCAGACCATGGCGCCCACCCTCGCCTCCGGCCGCACGGCCGCCCGCGGCCTCGCCGCGGTCGTCGTCGTCGCGTCGTGCTTCCGCGCCGCCGCCGCCAACGAGGGCTTCAGCGGCGTGAGCGTGGGCGTCGCCGGCAAGGGCTTCGTCGTCGTCGCCGCCGACGACACGCACCGGCGCGGCCTCGTGTCGTTCCGGTCCGCGCGCGACGGCGTGCCCCTCGTCGACGACGCGCTGCTCCTGGCCTGCGTCGGCGACCGCGGCGAGTCGGACCGCTTCGCGGCGCTCTTGCGCGAAAACCTCGCGGCGTACGCGCACCTCGCCGGCGCCGCCGCGGCGCCGCGCGCGGCCGCGCACTTCGCGCGCCGCGAGCTCGCGGACCGGCGGCGCCGCGGCGGCGGGCTGCCCCAGCTGCGCGTGCTCCTGGGCAGCCGCGGCGACGACGGCGCCGCGCGCGTCCACTGGATCGACGAGACCGGCGCCGCCGCGGAGCTGCCCTACGCCGCGCACGGCGTCGGCGCCGCGCTCGTCCTCGGCCACCTCGACGGGGCCTACGACGCCGACATGTCGCGCGACGCCGCCGTCGACCTCGTCGCGGCGTGCCTCGACGTCCTCCGGCGGCGCTACGCGCTCAACCTCGACGCGGCGACGATCAAGGTCCTCGACGGCGCGGGCTGCGAGACGATCCCCTGGGCGCCGCCCCCGGCGTAACGAACGACCGGTCCACCGGGGTGGGGGTAAACATATCCCGCCGGCGGGATACGTTACACGTTCGCGTCGGCGCGGCGCTTCAGGGCAGAGATCTGGGTTTCGTGCTCGGAGTCGTCGTCGCCGGCCGCGGCCGCGCGGTGGTCGCGGATGGTCGTCGGGCCTCGCGCGCACGCGCGCGCTTCCGCGAGGTCGTCTTACATCGTCCTCCGCCGCTTGCCGTCGCAGGGCCTCGATGTCCGCGCGGCTCCGCGGCGTCGGGCGCGCCGCGTCCATCCCGCGTCCGCGGTGGGGGGCAGCCCTTTCTAGCTCGCCGTGTGCTCCCGTCAGTCGCGACGCGTGCACCGCTGCCTCTGCGCTTTCGTCCGCAGCCACGCGGCGGTCCGGCGTGAGCTGCCTGGAGGTATGGTCGGTCGTCCAACTGGCGCCCGGGGAGTTTTTTTTGAAACCGTCTCTCGAGCCCGCAACCTCGTCGCGACGAGTGGTCGCGCGCGCTACGGCGCCGTCGCGGCGCCAACTACCATGTCACGGTCGTTCGGTGCCAGCCAGTGGTCGCCGCTTTCCCTGGAGAAAGCCCAGATAGCACCCCGTAAGGTCGTACTGATAGCTTAACTAGTGCACGTTAGATTTGACCGAATTTATTATCGGATCTGATCCGGGGGGCGGCAAAGTGAATATATCTACACGCTCCTGAGGTCCAGGCGATCTCGAAATGGTATCCCTTGCGGTCATCGGTTCCAGGGATGGCGAGGGATGGGTGATCAATTATTTCAACGGCCACTTAGCCTTACTAGGTGATTTCAATATTTTTTTTGAGAATTTTTTTCCCGGCACGCCTTGCAGCGGTTCTCGCGAACGGGCTAGCCTCCTGTTGCAAGCGTGTGCTCCCCTTGGAGAGGGGGTCCATGGGCGTCTATCGACGCGTCCAGCACGCGATTGGCGACGCTTGGCGCGTGCGCCGACCACGCGCGCGCGTCCAAAAGTCATGGAGCAAAATGTCACTTAAAAAGAGTGTTTTCGCACGCTAGGAGTATTGGAAACGAAAGAAAACACGTGATTCTGGCATAAGACGTAAAAAGTTCGGGGTCGGAGGTCGGCAGGAACGCGTCGAACCACCCCCCGTCGACCTAGCGGGGTGCTAGCCCAGAGCTTTATCACAAGAACGACCCCAGACTCCGTCGATGCGACGCGCTCCGAGGCGCCGCCGCGGCCGCGGGCTCGCCGGCGGCGTCGACGGCGGCGACGGCGTCGACGGCCGCCGCGGGCGCCGGGTGGAACTCCGTGGTCGGGTCCAAGCACGTGCCCTCCTCGGCTTCGGCGTCGAGGCACGCCAGCACGTTGAAGCTGACGGAGACGCGCGGCGCCGCCGCCGGGCACGCGCCGCGGCTCCTCCGTCGCAGCGCGACGCCGTGCGGCAGCCACGCGGGGAACAGCACGAGGCGGCCGGGCCGGGGGGTGACGTAGTGCCTCCCGTAGTCGAACGGCGCGAGGAAGCCTGCGCGCGCGAGGGGGGTCGCGGCGGCGGCGCGGCGGCGGACGACGAAGGCTCGAACGTCCGGGCGCCCTCGAGCGCGCGTCGGCGCGTGTGCCGCGCCGGGCCGGGACCCCGCGGGTCGCGCATCACCAGGTCGCCGGCGCCGGGCGGCACCGAAACGTATAAAACTCCAGAGAGCGCCACGGTCAGATGGACGTGCAGCGGGTGCATCGAGTCGCAGCCGTCGTGCACCGATGCCCAGACCTCGAGGGCGTCCGCGGAAATCCCGCGCGCGTCGCCGCCCACGCGCTCCGCGTAGGCGCGGGCCGCGCGCGCGAGCGCGGCCCTGATCCTCGTCCCCGACGGCGACCGCTGCCAGGCGCCGGCGCGCATCTGCCAGCGGAAGAAGCCGTCGTTCAAGTCCCCGGGGTCCTCGTAGTCGGGCCGGTCCGGCGACGCGAGGTACGTTCGCCAATCGGCGTCGATGTCCGGCGCCACGTCTCGCAGCAGGACGTCCGCGTCGGCCTCGTAGTCCCGCAACGCCGCGCTCAGCACCGGCGTCGCGAAGAGCGCCGACAGGCCGTCGCGCAGTTCCGACGACGGGTCGACGTCGGGGTGCCCCGCCGTCGCATCGGCCGCGGCGAGGTCCCCGAGGAGGAAGAAGATGATGCTCGAATACCACGTGCGCATCGTCGGCGAATGACCGTGGGCGGGGACGAGGGCGAGGGTGATCACGGGGAGCGACACGAGGTGGACGCACGAGGTGGACGCACGAGATGATGTATGGACGCACGAGACGGGGTGAACGAGGCGTCCACCACACCGTTCTCTCCACTTTCTCTCGGGTAGATCTCGGATCGCGGGATTCGTGGGGTACCTCGGCGAGCCGAGCCAGGTGGCGGCCGGAGGCCGCCCCCTAGCCGTCGCGGCGGAGGTTGGTCGTGAGGGTGGCGAGGGCGGCGCGGTCCGCGAGGCGGCGCGCGCCGTCTTCGAGTCGGTGGGAGAGGGCGCGGGCGGCGGACTTCCAGCTCCATTGCCTCTCGTTCAAGGGCCCCGCACCCCATCGGGCGAGGGCGGGGTGGTTCCGGCATTTCCCGGCGAGCATTGTCGGGCGAGCATTTTGCGGCTAGGACTCGCTCCTCGACCATAGAACGATAGATAGTGTAGTAGAAAAAAAGCGGCGCCGGGATATGGTAGGGGTTTTATGCAGGCGGGACGACGGGGGGTTTTCACAGCGGCACGCTGAGGGACGCGGCGACGAGCAGGCTGTTCGCGCTGCGGACCTTGCGCAAGCCGTGCTTGCCCGCGGGCCGCCGCAGGACGCGCGCGCGCGCCGCGGGCCGCGCCTTGCGCGGCGCCGGCGCCGCGGCGCGCGGCGCGCGGCGCGGCGCGGCGGCCTCGCGCTTGCCGGCCTGGTAGCCCGCGGCGTGCGCGGCCGCGGCCGTCGCGGCGAAGGCCAGGGTCGGCCAGGCGTCGACGACGCCAAAAGCGCAGAGGAGCAGGACGGCGACCAGCGCGACGGCCGCGGCGTCGCGCTCGCCCGGCTCGGACCCGTGGTGATCCTCGAGCGCGTCCGCCCGCGCGAGCGCCTCGTCGTCGGCCGCATCCTTCGCCGCGTCCGTCGACGCGTGCCATTGCTGGGGCGGGTCCATGGAATCGACGACCTTGATGAGCAGCACGCCGACGGCGCCGACCAAACCGGCGCCGCCGTACCACATGAGCACCAAGGGCAGCAGCATCGCGGGATCGCCGAGCACTTCGCCCTCGGGAGCCATGGTCGGGGCGCGTCGGGACAGTACGGTACGTCGCGGGAGGCGTGCGTTTGGCTGGCGCTCAGCTGATCAGAGCACAAGTCAGAGCGCAGCTGCTTCCCGAGCATCAAGAGGCATCAACGACGCCTTCAAGGAGGGTTCAAGCTGCGCGCGCGTGGACTCCTCACTGCCTCACTTCGAGCCACGAACAGCGTGCCGCGGCGGCGGCGGCGGTCGACAGCGGCGCGTCCTCAGCGGCGGCGACTGCCGCAGCTCGACTCCCACGCTTTCGGAGCCGCCCCTTAGAGACGAACCCCGAGGCGGGCGGGGCGGGCGGGGCGGGCGGCGGCGCGTTGGCGCCTAGTAGACGGCGCGCTTCTCGTCGCAGCCGCAGGCGGGGAGGTCGGGCTCGCCGCCGATGCGGCGGAGGATGACCGGCGGCGTGGGCTCGCTCTCGTCCGTGTCGGACCAGAAGGTCGGCGCGGACGTGGCGAGGACGGTCGTGGAGATGGCCGTGACCGTGACGGCGCTCGCGTACTCCGTCGGCATGTACGTGGTGAGCGCCGTGTCGAAGGAGCCGTCCGCGAGCGCGTCCGTCGCCGCGGTGTCGACGGCCGCGGCGAGCACCGTCGGGTCGACGTCGACGACGGCGGGGTCGTAGGAGATGGTGTAGTCGACGGCGAAGGACGACGTCGACAGCGCGCGCTGCTCGCCGGACCCGTCGACGGCGAGCCGCCGCCGGTTGTCGGCCACGACCAGGTCCTTGATGTTCGACGTCGTCAGGCCGTAGTCGTCGAAGTCGCAGACGTCGGCGATGACGTCCTTGAGCGCGTTCGTGAAGTTGACGTCGTCGTTGAGGTCCGCCGCCGTCACCGTCGTCGACAGCGCGCGCGAGACGGCGGCGTCGAGCGCCGCGCCGAGGCGCCGGCGCAGGTTCGTCGTGTCGAGGTCGAAGGTCAGGCGCCCCTCGAGGCAGTTGCGGCCGTTGTTGCAGGCGCCGGGCACGCACCGCGCGCACGCGCCCGGGCCGACGTCGTAGGAGCAGAAGCCGCGGTACGAGTCGCCGCGGTAGTCCTCGTAGCAGAGCGACGCCTCGCGGTCGTGGGCCAGGGACTCGTGGCCCGACGCCGTGTCCGTGTCGCAGTGGGTCTCGTTGCAGTAGTAGAAGAGGCCCTTGCAGTCCGTGTTGATCACGTCGACGTCGTTCCGGCTGCAGTTCTGGCCGTTGATGACGTAGAACTTGTCGTCGAGGCTGCCGTCGTCGCTGTAGTCGTGGCCGTTGGGGTTGTCCGTGAGCGCCGTCTCGGGCCCGTAGTTCCAGGCCCAGAGCCACCAGTCGCACATGTTGTTGCCGTCGACGTACGAGCTGTTCGCGACGCACGAGCCGTCGCCGTCGCCGTCGTCGTCGACGCAGTCGTAGCCGTAGTCGCACATGAGGCACTGGGAGTGCTGCGTCGGGTTGAACTCGGGCATGCCCGTGGCGTTCTCGTGGTACGCGGTGCAGCAGAGGCAGTCGTTCGTGCAGTTGTCGCGGCTCGCCCACGTCGGGCACATGGGCGTGGGCATGGCCGACGGCGCGGGCGACGGCGGGGACGTGGGCGACGTCGTGGGCACGGACGTGGGCGCGGACGTGGGCACGGGCGACGGCGGCGTCGTCGGGAGGGGGCTGGGGGCCGACGTGGGCACGCCCGAGGGCGCCTGGGCAGGACAAGAGAGCGAAATTCCCAACTTCAAAGGCTCATATCTCGGCCGTTTTCCACTCGTTTTGGCTAATTTTTGGACGAGCGATCATCTCTCGGAACGGTCTCGAAGCGTAGATGCTTTTTTTCGGAACGCGCGCGCGCGGAACACTCACGTTGAAGCGACGTTGAATCACCCTCGTCCCGCCCTGGAGGGCGCGATGGACCCGGCGACGTCCGTCGTGACCCACGTGATGTTCGCGGAGTCGACGAACTGGATCGCCGTCGTCGCGTTGTAGGAGTACTCCATGGTGTCGCCGACGTAGAGCATGCGGCCCGTGCGCCTGTCGAGGCGCGGGCCCTCGAGGCGCCGCTCGCGCTTCCGCGACCCGCCGAAGGAGTTGCGGATGCGCGCCTTGAGCTTCTTGTTGAACTTCGTCGTCTGGATGACGTTGTCCTTCATGCGCTGGTTCACCTTGAGGGCCACGTCCTGGAGCCCCTCGCCGAGGCTCCGGTCGATCTCGTCCGTCGCGTAAAAGTGCGCGACGGCGTAGAGCACGGCCGTGTCGTTGTCGCCGCCGGGGAGGCCGTCGCGGCCGGCCATGAGGCACTCGACGGAGCTCACGCCCGTGGCGTTCGTGACGAGGGCGATGACGGGCTTGTAGTAGGCCTCCATCCCAAAGGCCTCGAAGTCCGCGCAGTAGTGGCGGCCGAAGGGCAGGATCGTCGGCGACGGGCTCGGGACGAGCGACGGGAGCGCGGTGGGCACGGACGTCGGCGTCGCCGTGGGCACGGACGTCGGCGGGTTGCTCAGCGTCGGCACGGCCGTCGGCAGCGACGACGGCGTCAGCGACGGGTGCTCGGTCATGTACGTCGGCTCGGACGTCGGCGGCGTCGTCGGGAGCGCCGTGGGCACGGACGTGGGCGTCGACGTGGGCACCTCGGAGGGCGCGGGCGTGTCGTAGGTCGGGAAGAGCGTCGGGAAGGACGTGGGCACTTGCGACGGGTGGGGGCTCGGCGGCGTCGACGGGATCGAGCTCGGCGGCGTCGTCGGCACGGACGTCGGCACGGACGTCGGCAGCGCGGTCGGGTAGAAGGTCGGGTCCTCGTGGGGGTTCACGTACATGCGGATGTCCATGGTGAGCACGGACTTGGTCGGCGTCCGCGTCGGCTCCGGCGACGGCTCCGGCGACGGGCACTCGGTCGGCGTGTACGTCGAGGGCACGGGCGTCGGCGCCGCGGACGGGTCGAAGGTCGACGACGGCGACGGCGTCGGCGGGCTCGTCGGCACGGACGTCGGCACGGACGTGGGCTTCTCCGTGTAGTAGGTCGGCGCCGACGTCGGCGTCGACGTCGGCGCCTTCGAGGGTTCGCTCGTCGGCGACGCGGAGGGCTCCGCGGACGTCGGGGGGAGCGATATCGAGGGCACGGCGCTCGGCTCGGGCGTCGGCGGCACCGTGGGGCCGTAGGTCGGGCACCCCGTCGGCGCTCCCGTGGGCGTCCCGGACGGCGAGGCCGTCGGCGCCTCGGACGGCGGCGTCGTGATCGAAGGCAGCGGCGTCGGCGTCCCGGACGGCGCGTACTCCGTCGTCGGCATGTAGCTCGGCGCGCTCGTGGGCACGGACGTCGGCGTCTGGGCCGACGCGAGCGACGCGAGGAGCGCCAAAGCGCACATCGTCGGCGTCTGGGCCGACGCGAGCGACGCGAGCGCCAAAGCGCACATCGCGACGCGGCGCCAGTGGGCTGCCATACCCGTGTGCTTCTAGCGGACCTACCGCGCGTCGTTTGGATACTGGTATATGTTTGCCTCTGTTGAAGTAAACTTGTCACCAACATTGCCTCTAGATCCCGCCTCTCTCCCCAGGAGCCCTGCCTCCGCATCGCGCTCTGGACACGCTCGCGACGTGCCGGTGCTACTGCTGCTGCCGCGCCGCTTGCCGCGACGACGCCTGCGTGCTCTGCTGCCGCAGCTCTTCCTGCGCCGCGCTGCCATGGTCTTGGTCAACGGTACGATCGTCACGATCCTGTGGATGCGCCACGGCCTGAGCTGCGCCAACGTGCTCGACGGCTGCAGCCGGGACGCGGCGAAGATCGGCGCGCACATGGCCGACGGCGCCGTCTACGACGCCATCGACGGCGAGCTCGCGGCGTCCGCGGCGGCGGCCGCCGCGGGCCTGCGCGCGGACCGCGCGCGGGGCCTCGCGGCGCGGCGCGACGAGACGGACTGCGCGCTGCCGCTGCTCGACGGGGCCGCGCCGCGGCCCGAGGCCGCGCGGCTGCACGACGCCTACCGCGACCCGGCGCTCACGGACTGCGCGGTCGCGACGTCGGCGCTCGCGGGCGCCGCGCTCCGGGCCCGCGTCGGCGCCGTCGACGCCGTCCTCTCGTCGGCGCTGCGCCGCGCGCGCGAGACGGCCGAGGCCGCCTTCCCGGGGGTTGAGGTCTACGAGGCGCCCTTCGTCGTCGAGAAGCCCCACTCGTCCCACAGCCTCCAGCTCGACAACGAGCCGCGGCCCCTCCGCGACGCGGCGCGGCGGCGCGCGAGCCTCGTGCCCAACGGCGCGCTCCGGAACGCCTCGAGCTGGCCGGGGTTTTTGTCGTTCGTGGGCGCGTCGATCGTGCCGTGGCTCGAGGCGGGCGCGGCGCCGCGGCGCGACGCGGGCGTCCCCGTCTCGGTCGAGCGCTCGACGCTCGGCGCGGAGCCGTCGAAATTCACGATCGCCGTCGTCGGCCACGGCGATATGATGTGGCACGTCTGCGGCACGCCGCGGAAGCCGTCCAACAACGCGGTGCTCTCGCGGCGCGTCGTCGTCGACGCGGGAGGCGTCGTCTCCGAGGAGGCGGGGCCCTGCGGCGTCGTCATCGGCGCGCCGCCCCAGGCGCTCGCCGCGAAGGCGCTCGTGGCCGCCGACGTCGAGCGGTGCCGGGACCCGTTCGCCGTCGCGCCGTTTTTGGACCTCGCGGACGGGCCCTCGACGTGCGTCGCCGCGGCGCGCGCGCCGGACGCGTTCGCGCCCCGACGTAACGACGAAATCTAGCCGAAATAACCGAAGGGGGCGCGCTCGCCGGCGTCTCGAACGCCGAGGAGCGCGCCGACCTGGACGACCGACTCCTCGAGGTCGTCCCACCACCGCCGCCCCGGCACGCAGCGCACCATCGAACCGGGCCGACAGACGAGGACGGGTTGGTCGGACGCGTCGCTGTTGAAGAAGGTTTGCGTCACCGCCCAGACGACGTCGAGCGTGACCCACGGCGGCAGCTCGCCGCCGAGGCGCCCGTGGTGGCCGAGGGTCAGCGCCGCGACGACGAATTTGGCCGGCCCGCCGTCGAGGACGCGCGTCGCGACGTCCATCCACGGCTGGGACGCGCCCGGCGCTTGGTGGTGGTGGTTCAAGAAGTCGACCGCCAGCCCGAAGCGGCTCAGCGCCGCAATATCCGCGAGCTCGCGCGCCGTGCAGGAGAAGCGCAGGGGCTTCTCGAGCTGCTTCCACCGTCCCTGGCGCGGGGCCGCGTCGTCGCTGTGTTGGTAGTTGAGGATCGCGAAGACGGTGAACGCCTCGTCTGGCGGCGCCGCGCGGATCGTTTCAAGCACCAGGGCGATGCCTTGGCGCACGTCGGCGGCTCTCTTCAGCGGCGCGGCCGGCACCGCCGGCGACGCCGCGGCCGGCTCCGCGGCCGCCGGATCGGACGGCGCGCTCGACGCAGCGGTCGCGTCCGCGGGCTCCATAGCTGCGTCCGCGTCCGCTGTAGCGTCGTTTGAGGGCTCCAGCTGCGTTGCGGCAGAAATCGATTTTTAGCGAGCGCTGTTCCGCCACACCGCGCCGCAGACCGATGGGATTCATTCTCACCTCCCCGTCGTCGGAGTTGTGAGTTGTCGTCTCCCCTGCGGCTCTTTATGATGCGGCGCGGCGCGTGGGCCGCAGCGCTGTGCGCGTCGCTGGCGACCCTACTGTCGTCGCACGGGGCGCGGCGCTGCTATATCGGGCCGTCGAGCTCGGGGTGGGACACGCACCCCAGCTACGACGAGCTCTTCGACGCGCTCGTCACGAACGCGCCGCTCTGGTCCGGCGGCCCGTCGCTCGGCGGCGCGCCGCTCCTCGACGTGCTCCGGGACCCGAGCGGCGCCGTCGGCGCGCTCGCCGTGCTCGACGGGCGCGACCTGGCGGCCGGCGGCGCCGCGGCCGCGACGGCCGCGCGGCTCCGGGCCCTCATGGCGCCGTTCGTCGTGCGGGACTGGGCGCCGGCGCTCGCGCTGCGGAACTCGAGCTGGATGGCGCCGGAGACGCGCGGCGACCTCCGGGACGTGCCGGGCACCGCGTGGCGCTGGAAGGGGCGCGCGTTCGAGTTCCACCATCCCCCCCCCGGCGCGAACCGGTCCGCGTCGCGCAGCACGGCCCGGTCCGCGTCGACGCTCCGCGGATTCCGGAAGGGCGCGGGCCGGTCCTTCACGCTGCCCGTGCCGGAGCGCGCCGTCGACGAAACGCTCCGCGCGGCGACGTCGCCCGCGGGCGACGCGACCCGGGGCCTCGGCACGCGGACCATTTCGTACCGCGTCGTCCGGACGGGCGCCGGCGCCTACGCCTACAACTGGCACGTCGACTACGCCCACAACTGGATCGCGGACCTCTCCGGCGGCGACTTCCGCGTCGTCCTCGCGCACCCGGCGCTCGCGGACCCCTGCTTCGAGGTCGAGCGCGACGAGGCGTCGACGGCGTGGCGCCAGAGCGCGTGCCCGCGCGACGCCGCCGGCCTCGCGGCCTGGCTCCGGGACAGGTGCGGCGACGGCGCGGACGACGACCTGTCGTGGATCCCCGCCGCGCAGCACCGCTTCCGCGACGGCGACGCGCTCTTCGTGCCCATCTTCTGGCTCCACACGACGGAGCGCTTCACCGGCGCGCCCTTCGTCACGTTCGGCCACTTCCACGCCGAGGCGCTCGACGCGCCCGGCGCGTCGCGGCCCCGGATCTGGTACCGCCGCGCGCTCGGGGCCGTCCGCCGCTACCTCCACGAAGACGCGCCCGGCGCGTCGGAGCCCGCGGTCCTCTACGACTGCGCGAGCCTAAGTTGAGGAGGCGCTCGCCATAGCCCGCCGCCGAAGCGGCACAAGAAGCTGAAGCCGATCGAGCACTTCGTTGGGGAGGTGGGCGCTGCCGGGCCGGCCCGCGGCCGCGACCGTCGACGCCCTGGAACCCTCGCCTACTCTTAGACGGGCGTCGCGGCGTCGTCGGGCTGGGGGAGGCGCCGCCGGTCGTGGATGAGGGGCGCGGCGAGCTCGGGCCCGATGGCGAGGGACGAGATCATGTGCTCGAGGGGCCGGAGCGCGCCGTTGACGACGTGGATCAAATCCGGCAGCTCGCGGTCCGCGGGCCCGGCCACGTGGTGGATGAGGTGCGCCGTGTCGACGTGCTTCCGCACGAAGGTCAAAAACTTGTGGCAGAGGCGCAGCGCGTCGAGCTTGTTCGCGCCCTCGGTGACCGCGCCGACGACGCCGGACGCGAGCGAGTCGACGAGCAGTAACACGGGCCCGCGGCGCTTCGCGAGGTCGAAGGCGATGCCGTGGAGGCGGCAGAGCTTGAAGAAGGACGAGTACTTGAGCGCGGCGAGGCCCGGGTGGTAGAAGCCCGGCACGAGGACGTAGCTCCGCTTCGCCGGGTCCGCCGGCGGCGCCGGGCCCGCGCCCGGCGCGGGCTTCCGCGGCGCGCGGCCCGTCACCGCGACGTGGAGCAGGTGGCCCACGGCGAGCGGGTTCAGGCCCAGCTCCAGGTCCGTCGCCCACAGCCGTAGCGCGCCGCCGGCGTCGGCGCTCCGGTGCGCCGTGAAGTGCAACGTGAAGTGGCCGACGACGCCGCCTGCGTGGACGTCGAACGGTGAGCTGGGGTATCCCAGCCAAACTTGAGAATGCTCCATCTCGATCGAATCGAAGTCGATTCGACTGATTTTTGGACGAATCGATCGCTCTCGTCGAGTTCTCGAGAAGCAGAGCCGAAGAAATTGCGTCGAAACTGTCGCATACGCTCACATTGAAGTCGGGTTGAAGATTTGAATGCCACGCGGGACGCCGCGGTCGAAGAGCCGCCGCGCGACGGCCGCCGTCGCGCCGGCCAGCGCCTCGACGGGCGCGGCGGCCGCCGGGTGGACGGCGACGATGCGCTCGTAGCCGTCCGTCGACAGCACGTCCTGGGCCGCGCGCACGGACACGACGCCGTCGGGCCGCACGAACGCGTGGACGCACGAGTGGCCGACGACGTCGCGCGGCTCCGCCTCGATGACGCCGCCGTAGCGCTGGACCAGGGCCATGAACGACGGCCAGGCGCCGCCCTCGGGCCGCTTGCCCGGGTAGCAGACGACCGCGCGCGCCGCGAGCGCGACGCGCAGCGACCGGAGGAGTTTCGACCGCGCCAGCACCTGCACGTCCGGGTGGTGCCAGGCCGCCTCGCCCTTGTGCCGGTCGAGGGCCGTGAGGCGCCGCTGCTCGTGCCGCAGGTCCCGCACGACGTCCAAATCGTCGACGTCGAGGTACGCGACGCCCGACGCGCCCGCGTCCGCCTGCGTGGAACTCACATCTTCAACCCGACGTCCATGTGCGCGTATTCGAACGGTTCGGACCAGCCTCGTCGGCCATGCTTCGAGCACTCGACGAGCGTCATCGATTCGTCCAAAGATCAGCTCAATCGACTTCGACGTGACCGAGCGAGAGACTTTTCAAAGTTTGGTCGGGACGTCCCGAACCGGCGGTCGAGTTCCACGCGGGCGTCCGCGTCGACGCCGAACTTCCACCGCGCGACGTCCAAATGGCCCGCCACGAGCTTCGCCAGCGCCACGCAGAAGTCCTCCTCGTCGTAGATGTCGTGCGCGCCCACGGGGATGTTCACGTCGCTCTCGTGGAGCACGCGCTTCGCGCCGGACCGCGACCCGTAGAGCGCCGCGCGGCTCGGGTCCGGCCCCAGCAGGGGCACGTCGAGGCGCAGCGCCAGCGCCTTCTCGGCCCAGCCCACGGGGCCGCCGGGCACGATGACCGCGAAGCGGCCCGCGCTGAGGTGGTAGAGCCGCCGGCAGCAGCTCGGCGAGTAGAGCGCGAGCGACGCCAACGTAAAATGCGCCGGGAAGCGGCGGACGAGCTCGGGCACGATGACCGTGAAGCGGGAGCTCGCGCCCGGCCGCGGCGTCGACGCCGGGTCGCCGTCCGCGTCGTCGTCGTCGTCGCCGGAGCCGCCGCGCGCGAGCGACAGCACGCGCTGGTAGTAGTCGACCAACTCGTCGCCGAGCTCGACGGGCGACACGTAGACGACGTGCGTGTTCGGGTCCGCGGCCGCGCAGAGCCGCGCGATCTGCATGGCCTGGGACAGCTGGAAGCGCGGCGCGTCGAGGCGCACGTGCTCGCTGTGGCCCAGCGACGGCACGTGGATCTCGACGCGCTCCGCGCCCGGCGCGAGGTGCGCGGCGTCGCGCCGGAGCCGCGCGGAGAGCGCGTCCCAGTGCGTCGCCCGCTCGCTGCGGAGCCGCGCGATGCCGTCGAGCACCGTCGCGACCGCGAGCTTGCGCCGCGCCTGGCTCTGGATGGACACGGCCGCGTCGCGGCGCACGCGGTGGCTCAGGAACCGCTTCCGCGCGACGACGCGCCGCGCGACGGTCTGGATGAGCGTCGCGGCCTTGGAGCGGTCCCGGTGCTTCGTCGTCGACGAGGACGGCTTGAAGATGTCCTCGCCGCCGTCGACGTGGTCCATGTTGTGCACGCACGCGCGCAGGTCCGCGACCTTGAGCCGCGCGAGGTCGCACTTGGCGAGCGCGTCGACGGCCGCGCCGTCGACGAGGGCGAGCGTCACGGCCTTCTGGAGGCACAGGTCCTCCAGCAGGCCGACGATGTGGGAGATGCCGCTCCAGCGGACCGCGTAGCGGCGCCGGAACGCGCCGAACTCGGGCGTCGCGTGGAGCCGCTTGCCCTTCCAGATGATGAAATGGTGGAGCGAGTGCTGCTGGAGGAGGTTCGTGTAGGTCCGGATGCGGTTCACGGACGCCGTGAGGCCGTCCGCGCCCGACGCGGTCGTCCGCGCCGTGGTGACCGTCCGCTGCGTCGCGCCGTCGCCCGACCGCTCCGAGCCGCCGCTCGCGACGGACGCCTTGCTCGGGCTCCGGTCGCCCTCCTTGGACGCCTTGGCCTCCTGCTTCCTCGCGTCCGCCGCGGCGCGCCTCTCCGCGGCCCCGGCCTTCCGCCGCTCCGCCTGGGCAGGACAAGGGTGATTCAACGTCGCTTCAACATGAGTGTTCCGCGCGCGCGCGTTCCGAAAAAAGCATCTACGCTTCGAGACCGTTCCGAGAGATGATCGCTCGTCCAAGAATTAGCCAAAATGAGTGGAAAACGGCCGAGATATGAGCCTTTGAAGTTGGGAATTTCGCTCTCTTGTCCTGCCCGCCGCTCCGCCTTGTCGTCGAGGACCCGCGCGACGTACGTCGTCGCGGCCGCCTCGCCCTCGGGGCTCAGGTCGTCGAGGAAGCCGCTGTAGAGGCTCAGCTCGGGGCCGAAGGTCTCCTGCTTCGCGCGCCGCGTCCGCTCCAGGTCGGCCTTGGCCCGCGCGCGCTTCGACGTGTAGCGCCGCGCGGGCACGCGCGGCGCGGACGTGTCGAACTTGAGCGTCGGCACCTCCAGGCCAAAGGGGTTCGCGAAGGGCTGGCGCCGCCGGCCGGGCCCGCCCCGCGCCGGCGGGCCCCCGGCCAGCACGCCCCGCCGCGGCGGGTGGCCCAGGCCCACGCTCTTCTGCGACGTCGTCAGCACGCCGGCCATGGGGTCGCCGCCGAGGATGTCGAAGGCGCCGCTGATGGGCGGCAGCGTCTTGACGCCGTTCGTGTCCAGCGGGTCGTGGAAGAGGCCCATGTCCAGCGCCATGGTCGCCGGGAGCCGGCCTGCCAGGCGCAGCCCCGGCGGTCCCACCTCGTTTCAGCGCCGCCGCAAGGCAGTATCACCACGGATTCACTGCACCGTGGACGGTCGACGCGTCAGGCTTCTTGCCAAGTGCGGCGAGAATCGATATAGATCTCGAGCTGCTGGCCGAGCTTGGCCTCTCTTTCGTCGCGCAGATCCCAGCGTCGCGCGGCGCCTCGGCGCCTTCCGACGTCAACCATGGAAAACGAGATGCTCTGGGAGGTCGTGCTGAGCTACCTGGGCGACGGGGCCCGCGCGGCGCGCACCTGCAAGCTCGTGAACGTGGCCGCGCGGTCTCGCGCGTCGCGGCCCTTCTTCCTGACGGCCGTGCACGCCGGGCCGGCGCCGGAGGCCGCGCCGCCGAGCCCCGCGCGGCTGCGATCGGCGGCGAAGCGCATCGGCGGCTTCCTGCTCCGCCAGGCGCGGCGGCGCCTCGGATCGGACGCCGGCGCGGCGGGCGCGGGCGACGACGGCGGCGCCGCGGAGGAGGCGCCGCGGGGGAACCGGGCCGCGGCGGCCGTGGCCGAGGTGCTGGGCACGCTGTCGCTGCCCGCGGCGCCGCACGTCGCCGTCGTCCTCGCGTCCGGGACCTGGGCCGGGTGTTTAGGAGACCTGCGGGCCGCGTTCCGCGCGGCCTTACCCGCGACGACGATCGTCGGCGGCGCGGCGCCGGGCGTGCTCTGCTCGACGGCCCACGCCGTCCGCGAGCTCGAGCCGAGCGACGACGCCGGCGGCTTCGCCGTCGCGCTCGTGCGCCTCGGCGACGAGGGCGCGCTGCGCGCGCGCTACGTGCCCGCGCGCGGCGACCCGCACGGGCCCGCGCCGGCGGCGTCGGGCCGCCTCGACGTCGACGGGGACAAGCCGCCGCGCGCCTGCCTCGTGTTCAGCGAGGACGCGCGCGCGGCGCACGCCGCGCTCCGCGAGGTCACGGACTTCAAGGACGCGTGGCTGGCCCGCGGCGCGCGGCCCTGCGCGGTGTCCGGCGGCCTGCTGGGCGCGGAGCGGAGCGTCGACACGGGGTCGCTCATCTTCGACGCGGCGCCGGGCGTCGGCGACGGCCTGCCGACGCTGCCCGCGGGCGCGCCCGGCGGCGCGCTCGTGCTCGCGTTCGTGGGCAAGGGCGCGACGTGCTCGTCGGCCGTGAGCCGCGGCGCCGAGGTCGTCGGGCCCCACGTCTACGAGGTGCGGGAGACGTCGCAGCAGCGCGTCAACGTCTGCCCGGGCCACTCGATCACGCTCGAGAAGGTCCGGGGCCTGTCCGTCGCCGCGGTCCGCGACGGCGCCGGGGCCTTCGTGCGCGTGGACCGGTCCGACGACCTCGTGTCCCCGGGCGCGACGCTCCGGACGCTGGTGAACAGCGTCGGCGGCCTGCCGCGGCCGCTGTTCCTCGGGGTCCGCGCGCGCGGCGGAGGCGGCGCGGTGGAGACGACGGGCTTCAACCTGCTGAGCCCCCAGCACCTCGACGACGACGGCGCCGTCGCGCTGGACGGCGACGTGCCCGAGGGCGCGCGCGCGGCCTGGCACACGCTCGACGCGGCCGCGTCGGTCAAGGAGCTCGAGGCGGCCGCGGAGGCGAGCCGCGTCGCGCTGCGCCTCGCGGGCGCGCGCGCCGCGGCGCTCCGCGGCGGCCTCGACGAGACACTGAGCGTGCTCGGGGCCGTCGTCTTCACCTGCAGCGGCCGCGGCACGAACTTCCACCGCGCGCCCGACCGCGACTCCGCCGCGCTCCGCGCGGGCCAGCCGCGGCTCCCCATCGTCGGCTGCTTCTGCAACGGCGAGATCGGCCCGCCGCCCTTCCACGAGATGGGCGGCGGCACGTCCTCCGAGGCCGACCCCCACATCGCGGGCTTCACGTGCTCCTCCGTCATCTGCCGCCTCGACGGCGCGGACGACGTGGACGAGCCCGAGACGCTCCTCCCGCCGCCGCCGCCGCCGGAGGGCGAGTGAGGCGTGCCTCCGGGTTTTTGTGCGCCCCCGTCTAAAGAGCTCCCTCCATGGCGCGCTCGCGATCCTCTCCGAATGTGAATTTCATGACCCCGGCAACCTTGACGCACTCGACGCGCGCCTGGATCGTTTCAAGCATGTGCCGCGCGTCAGCGACGCGGTTGTTCTGAACCCGCTCGCCTCCGGCCTCTGCCGCGCGCCAGATCGTCGACCGACCTCCCGGGGGGGGTCGACACGCCGCCCCTCAACCCGGAACGGGCCCCGACGCCGCACTCGCTGTTTTCCCGTGCCCCGTCGCTTCCGGCGAGCAGGCTTGAAAAAACGCACTCTTACCTCGCCCCGGAGCCCTAGGGTTGATTCGCCTCTATCCGATGCCTCAGACCGGCGGCGCGACGTCGCCGTGCCCGATCTGCGGCCTGTTTTTTCATCCCGAAGCCCTCGCGGCGCACGCCGACTCTTGCGCGTCGCGCGCCTACGGCGACGGGGTGTACACTACACGACACAGCGCGAATCCGCGTCCCGCCCGTTCCCCCGACGCTCTCCCTCTATGCGTTCGTTCCCTATTCCCGGTCTCCGCGCGCGCCCTCGATCCGCTCGTCCCCCCGACACGCTCTCTATTCGTTCGTTCCCTATTCCCCTCCCCCTCTCGCACGCCGTCGAATCGAATCCACGTCGCTCCGGCACGCCCCCTCCCTCGCCCACACGAACACCCTCGATGCGCAGGCGGACGCGCGTCTCGGACGGCGTCGCGCGGCGCGCCCGAGCAGGGAGGCTTTCAGGGATCTCGGTCGCCCAGGGAGGTCAACGAGCACGGGACGGATGCGATCGTCGTCGACGGCCTGCGCATCCAGGCCTTCAAACGCCCGCGCTGGAGCTACGCCCTCGACCTGCCGCTCGCGGACGTCCGCGCGGCGACGGCGCCCGAGGTATCCTTCGCGGCGTGGGCCGCGCCGCGCCGGGCGCCGAAGCGGACCCGCGCGCTCGCCGGCCGCGCCGCCGACGACGCCGGACCCGCGCCGAAGAAGCGGACGGACGCCGACGACGACGAGGGCCTCCCCGCCGGCTGGCGCGTCGTCACGAACCAGCGGGAGCGGAACCGCGTGACGTGCGCGCTGAGCCCCGAGGGGCTCGTCTTCACGTCGGTCAAGGCCGCGCGCGAGTCCCTCCTCGCGGGCGAGGCCGTCGACGTCGCGCGCGAGAAGCGCGAGCAGGCGGCGGCGGCGCTCCGCGTCGGCCTGCCGCCCGGCTGGGCCGCGACGCCCTCGACGAACGCGCAGCGCTTCGCGTCGCCGGCGGGCGAGCTCTTCTGCAGCCGGGAGGACGTCGCCCGGAGGCTCCGCGCCGAAACGCCGCCGCCGCCGCCGCCGGGCTTCGCGGCGCCCGTGTTGGCGGCGGGTCCCTGGACGATCGCGCGCGGCGCGCGCGTCGAGGCGCGGTGGCGCGGCGGCGACGCGTGGTACCCCGGCGCGGTCGTCGCGATCCAGCGCTGGGCGTCGGCCGGCGCGGCCGTCGGCGCGACCACCGCGCGCCTCGACGACGCGCGGGCGACCTTCGACGTCGACTACGACGACGGCGCGGTCGAGCGCGAGGTGCCCGCGCGCCTCGTGCGGCCCCCGCGGCGGTTGGACCCGGGCCTGGACCCGCGGCGCCGCGCCTGCGAGGTGGCCGACGACGCGCCGGAGCCGCCGCGCTACGCGACGGGCGGCGTGAGCCACTGCTGGGCCGACGTCGGCTTCGACGGCGCCGCGTGGACCGCGACGCTCGCGAGCGACGCGGCGCGGGACGACGCCGGCGCCGGCCGGAGCGCCATCTTCGTCGGGCGCTTCGCGACGGAGGCCGAGGCCGCGCGGCGCCGCGACGCGCGGCTCGCGTTCCTCGCGTGCCCGCGCTTCAGGGAGCTCGAGGCGTGGCGCGACGCGGAACCGCTCTTTTGCCGGGGCAAGGACGCGCCGCCCGCGGCGGCGCCCGTCGACGCCGTCGACGCGAGGCACGCGCGGAAGCCCCACGTGCTGCGCCTCCGCGCCGGCGCGGAGGGCCTCCGCGGCGTCGCGAACCTGGACAGCCTCGCGGCGTCCCGCGCGGACGCGAAGCGAGCGCTCGCGCGCCTGCCGAAGCCCAAGGGCGACGACGCGCGGCTGCGGTCCGCGGCGTTCGGCGCCTACGACGGCGAGCGCCTCGGCGACGTCTCCGCGCCGCCGGACTGGCTCGCCGCGGCCGGGGCGCGCGACGCCGCCGCGGAGGCCGCGCCGCTCCCGCGGGTCCGGAGCCGCGCGCCCCGCGCCGCCGCGGGGTTCCTGCGCGACGAGGGCCCCCGCGTCCGCGGGGCCTGGCAGCCCGCCGAGCATCCTCGCGCGCCCGGACACCGCCGGGGGCCCGCGCGGCCCGCGGCGGACGCCGCGCGCGCCGCGGCGGACGAGCGCGACGGCGTCGCGGGCTACTCGCGGCTCCGCGCCGCCGCGGCGCCGCGGGAGCGCGACGGCGTCGCGGGCGACTCGCGGCTCCGCGCCGCCGCGGCGCCGCGGCTCCGCCCGGCCGGCGCCGCGCCGCCGCGCGTCCAGCTGCGGCCGACCGTCGCCCAGGCCGCGCGCTTCGCGGCCGTCGAGCGCTTCGCGGCCGACGAGCTCGTCCAGCTCCGCGTCTACGTCGCGCGCCGCGGCGTCCCCGCCACGGACGGCGACTGGGCCCGCTTCGTCGCCGAGGCGGGCTCGCGGCGGTCCGTGCCGGAGCTCCGGCGCCTCTGGCGCGAGCTCGGGCCGCGCGCCGGGGCCGCGCGCCGCACCGGCGCGTACCACGGCCGCGCGCACTACGCGGACGCGGCGCAGACCGGCGACCTCGCGGCGCTGCCCCGGGGCTACGTGCCCGCGGCGCCGCCCGCGCGGGAGGAAACGCCCCTCCTGCGCCGCGCGCCGCTCCCGAACGCGCTGCTGAGCGCGGCCCTGCTGCCGGGCGGGCCGCCGGGCGACCGCGGCGACGACGTCCTCCTCCGCGCGGCGCTCGCGGCGGAGGTCGCCGCGCGGCTCCGGTCCTACGACGACGCCGCGGGCATGGCCGAGGAGAAGCGCGGCGACGACGACGGGCCGCGGCGGGACCCGCGCGGGCGGCTCCCCGGGCGGCCCGCGGCGGCCGCCGGCGGCGCCGCGGCGGGCGCGCGCGACGCGGCGGTCCCCGGGCGGCCCGCGGCGGCCGCCGGCGGCGCCGCGGCCCCGCGCGCCGCGGGGGACGCGCGCGACGCGGCGGTCTCCGGGCCCGCGGCGGCCGCCGGCGGCGCCGCGGCCCCGCGCGCCGCGGGGGACAAGCGCGAGGCGGCGGCCAAACAGGCCCGGCTGACGGGCCGGGATTTCTACGACCGGGAGCACCGCGGCGCGGTCAAGGCGGCTGTCGACCGCGACCGGCTCGACCAGGACGGCGGCAAGTCGAGGTCCGCGCTCGTATGCCAGGCGCCCTCCGCGGGCTGGTTCGCGCTCGACGACGGCGCCAAGGCCAAGTGGGCCGCGGACGCGCCCGAGGTCGAGCGGCGACCGCGCTCGGTGCTCGACTCGAGGCGCGGGCCGCGTCTCCCGCTGATCGGGCCGACGCGCGAACCTCCGCCCGAACTCGCCGCCGCGCCGGAGCCGGCGCCCGTCGCCGCCGTGGGGAAGCCCGCCTTCCGTTGCAAGCATGGCCACCGCTTTGAGAGCGCCGCCAAAGAGCTTCGTTGCAAGGTCTGTGGTGTGAAAGATTGCAAGCCCGTCGCGTCCGGCGCGCCCGAACCCGCCGCCGCGCCGGAGCCCGTCGCCGGGAGCTAAGCGGGTCCGTCTTAAGGAACGCCCGGGGGGCACAAAAAAAGGGCGCGGTTCGCCGCCTCAGAAAGCGGCGAGGGTCGCGGCGGCGTAGCCCATGCGGCCGCGCGTCTCCGGGATGCCGAACTCGATCGCGTAGTCGCCCGGCCGCGCGGCGAGCGCGCCGTCCTCGGCGACGGTCTTGAACTTGGAGAGCGCCGGGTAGAGGTAGACGGTCTTCGTCTCGCCGGCCTTGACGTGGACGCGCTCGAAGCCGAAGAGCTCCTTGAGCGGGACGCCGTCGACGCCCGCGCCCGGCGGCGTCACGAAGCCCAGGACGACGTCGTCGGCGTCGATGTCGCCCGTGTTCGTCACGTCGACGGCGTAGGTCGCCGCGGCGGCGTCGTCGTGGAGGCTCAGGAACGCGGGCCCGCCGTCGCCGCGCGCCGCGGCGACGCCCGCGTACGCGGCGCGGAGCGGCGCGAGGTCGACCGTCGTCGGCGCGGAGCGCACCGCGTACGCAAAGGTCGTGTAGCTCAGGCCGAAGCCAAAGGGCACGACGGGCTCGTCGACGTAGAAGCGGTACGTGCGGCCCGGGTTCGTGCCGCGCGGGCACGCCGACTCGTTTGTCGCGCAGTCCGGGCGCGCGAAGGCCGACGGGCCGGGCCGCATGTTGAAGTCGAAGATGCTGATCTGGTCCGCGTAGGCCGCGGGGTAGACCGTCTGCACGGCCCGGCCCGCGAAGGACCGGCGGCCGTAGAGCAGGTCGCCGAGGCCCTTGACCGTCACGGACGGCTGGCCCACGTGGACGACGGCGCCGACCTTGCCGTCGGACCGCGCCAGCAGCGGCGTTAGGTCGAGCGGCGTCGCGGAGAAGACGACGACGACGACGGGCGTCGCGCTCGCCGTCGCGACCGCGTCGATGAGCTCGAGCTGCGCGGCCGTGAAGACGATGGACGTCGCGTCCTTGCCCTCGGCGGCCCACGTGAGGTCCGTGCCGACGGCCAAAACGACGGCGTCCGCGGCCTTCGCCGCGGCGACGGCCGCGGGGATGCCCGTGACGTTGCCGCTGAGCACCGTCGGCACGCCGAGCACCGCGGACGCGGCGACGGCGCCCCCGTCCGCGACGGCGTCCACGAAGCGTCCAGTAGTCGCCGCCGCAGACGTCAGTGGGGCCGTAGTAGCCCGCGTCCGCCTTCGAGAGCAGCGCGTTCGGCCCGACGACGGCCGCGGTGCCCGAGGGCTTCAGCGGCAGCGCGCCGTCGTTCTTGAGGAGCGTCGCGGACTGGGCGAGGCCCTCCATGGACGCGTCGAGGTGCGCGTCGGAGCAGACGACGGCGTCGGCGTCGATCTCGTCGAGCGGGCCGCGCGGCTTCGCGGCGTCGAAGGAGAGGTCGAAGTGGCCGAGGCGGAGCCGCACCTTGAACAGGTTGACGAGCCGCGCGTCCATGTCCGCCTCCGTGATGAGGCCCTTGTCGAGGGCCGACCGCGCGTGCTGGCCGACGAAGGACTGGCAGTCGACGTCCGTGCCCGCCTTGAGCACGTCCGCGACGGCCTCCTCGGGCGTCGCGGCGTAGTGGTGCGCGTCGTAGACGTTGCTGTCGGCGTCGCAGTCCGACGTGATGTAGCCGTCGAAGTGCCACGCGTCGCGCGCGACCGTCCGGAGGAGCCAGTCGTTCGCGCAACTCGGCACGCCGTTGACCGCGTTGTAGGAGCACATCAGGCTCGACACCTTGCCCTTCTCGACGCAGGCCTGGAAGGGCACCATGTAGGAGTCGACCAAGTCGCGCTGCGTGACGTTGCTGTCGACGTGCTGCCGGTCCCACTGCTCGCCGTCGGGCTGCCGCGTGTTCTCCAGCTCGTTCGCGACGTAGTGCTTGCAGCAGGCGCTGGCCTGGAGGTGGTAGGGGTCCTCGGGCGCGGCCTGGAAGCCGCCGACGAACTCCGTCGCGTACTCGCCCGTCAGGTAGGGGTCCTCGCCGGGCACCTCGATGTTCCGGCCCCAGCGCGGCTCTCTCGCGAGGTTGACGACGGGCGCCCAGTAGGTGCTGTAGGCCGCGCCGGCGTTCATGAGCGCGCGCGCCTCGCGGCCGATGGCCGCGCCCGTCGCGCGCCAGAGCGTGCGGTTGAACGACATGGCCGTCGTGACCGGGTACGCGAACTTGGTCGTCGGCCGCGACCCCATGACGCCGCTGCTCGCCTCGCTCCACCAGTTGTAGGCCGGCAGGCCCAGGCTCGCGATGGGCCCCGTCTTCGTGTCCAGCGCGTCGATCTTCTCCGGGATCGTCATGCGCGACACGGCGTCGGCGGCGCGCAGATCGATGGCGAGCGTCGCGTCGCAGAAGGGCAGGGCCTCGAAGGTGGCGTTGAGGCACGGGTTCACGAGCTCGCCCGCCGCGGGCTGGGCGCCGACGCCCGGAAGCAGGAGCAGCGCGGCGATTGTCGCGGCGCGGGCCATCGTCGCGCGAGGGTATTTGTATTCCGAGAGCTGCTGGTATTCCTTCGCGCGGCAGCGCCGATGGTCGAGGCGTCGAGGCTGCCACAAAATGTTGGCGAGCACTTCAAGGTGCAGTGAGATTGCATGTGGGCTCATATAATATCTAGACCCTTGCAAGAGGCAGGCAGTGAACCACCTCACGACAGCAAGCACCACTAACTAACTACCCCAGAGTCGCGACTTGCTCAAAATGAGTGGTCAAAACAGCTGCAACATGGGGTCAACGAAGCCTGTGAACCACTCGTCCTGGCCGATCGGCAGCTGGAGGGCTGCTCGGCCACGACTCGGACCTCCACACGGTCGAAATTTATGATCGAGTGCCAAAACCACCAATTTGCTCGAGCTCGAGATCAAAACTGGTCGATAGAGCCAAAACAAGCATATTTCCGGTGGATTCGAGTGGTCTCCAGCGGCCCCAGGGGTACCACCCCCACCACCACCACCACTACCTCACCCCATTCTCAGAGCACCCATCTCAGATCAGCATGACAGTGGTTAAGGTTGTTTGTGCATACCTCTTGGACCCTTGTGGGCCTCAAGGTGTACTAGAACGTCGATGGGGAGCCCCGAATTCTTAAGAACGGGCAAGAACTAGTCGATGTGCAAGCGCTCGTCCTGCGTTCCCAATTAACAACCCTCGCGCTGGGTATCGAGAACATTTACCAGAGTCCACAGCTGCAAATGGCGCCCGAGGCCGCGCTCGCGGACGAGGTCCTCGCGGCCTGCTTCGGTCGGCTCTCGCTGCGGAGCCAGCCTCGCATCGCGCGCGTCTCTCGTCGGTGGCGCGACGCGGCGGCGCTCGCCTTCGCGCGGCGGCTGCGCTGGCGGAAGAAGGCCTGCGCCGCGCGGCTGCCGCTGCCCGTCCGGGCGGTGCCCGGGCGCGACGCCGCGCCGCGGAACGAGATCCTGAACGTCGGCTTCTCGCTCGAGTTCCTCGGCGGCGGCGACCTCGTCGTGCAGGTCGTCGACCCGGACGCGCGCGCCGTGCGGTCGCTGCGCGTCTCGACGGGCGGCGC